>NW_026893139.1:0-281697 GCF_033815535.1 Pezoporus flaviventris | reverse complement strand
TGCCCCCTCCTCATCTTGGGGTGCCCCCCCAGGTTCCTCCATGAGCGCCATGAACAGTCCAAGCAGGACCTCAAGGGGCTGGAGGAGACTGTGGTAGGTTGAGGGGGTCTGGGGGGACTGGGGGGGTCGTGGGAATGGGGTTGAGGTCACCGTGCCCCCCCCCCCTTGTGCCCCCCCCCAGGCTCGTGAACTCCAGACCCTCCACAACCTGCGCAAGCTGTTCGTTCAAGACGTCACGACTCGAGTCAAGAAAGTGAGGGTGGGGGGGGAATGGGGGGGGGAGGTCAAAGATGAAAGAAGGGGGCACTGGGGGGGTTGGCAGGGGGGCCCGGCTCAAGTGGGAGGGGCGCAGTCTGAGTATGGGGGGTCAGGGGGTCCCAGTTTGGCCATTGGAGGGAGTCTGGGGGGGGGTCTCAGATCAGCACCGTGGGGGGTGCCAGAGCGGTTGGGGGGGTCTCAGTTTGGGGAGTCCCAGTTTGGGGGGGGTCTCAGGCTGGGGGGGTCCCAGGTTGGGGTGGTCTCGGGTTGGGGGATGCCAGGTTTGGGGGGTCTCAGGTTGGGGGATGAGGGGTTTGGGGGGTCTCAGGTTGGGGGGTCCCGGGGTTGGGGGGGTCTCAGGTTGGGGGATGCCAGGTTTGGGCGGGTCTCAGGTTGGGGGATGAGGGGTTTGGGGGGGGGGTCTCAGGTGGGGGGGTCCTGGTTTGGGGGGGGTCTCAGGTTGAGGGGTCCTGGGTTGTGGTGGTCTCAGGTTGGGGGACGCCAGGTTTGGGGGGGGTCTCAGGTTGGGGGGTCCCGGTTTGGAGGTGCTGACGTTCAGGGGGCTCCCCCGCTGCCCCCCCTGAACCCCTCCCCCAGAGCGCAGAGCTGGAGCCCGAGGACAGTGGGGGGCTGCACTCCCAGAAGCAGAAGATTTCCTTTCTTGAGAACAACCTGGAGCAGCTTACAAAGGTTCACAAACAGGTGGGTGCAGCCCCCCCATGGCCATACCCCATCCATCCCACCCCCAGCTTCATCTTGGGGTCCCAGCCCCCCCCAAACCCCATGATGGGGGGGCAGGGAAGCATGGCCATTGGGGGGCACACGGTGATGCTCCCCCCCTCCCCACTGCCTTCCCCTTAGCTGGAGCTTTGGGTCTCCAAGCTACCGCCCCCCCATCTCTGTCCCATGGGCACCCCCATAACTGGGGGGGGGCACTGCCCTGCCCGGTGCTTCGTTGCCCCCTCCCCTTGGCTGTGGCGCACCCAACTGCCCCCCCCCCGCTGCTTGTGGCAGCACTGGGACTGGGACCGCCGGCATTGGGGGTGAGGGGGGCCTGGGTGGGTGCCATAACCCAGCCTGTGGGTGCGGGGCTTCCCCGTGCCGGGCGGGTCCAAGGGGGGGCTGGGGGTTCCCGGCTGAGTTCGGGTTCTCCCGGCGAGGTTCGGAGGAGTTCGGGTGTTCCCGCGCAGGTTTGGAGGGGTTCGGGTGCTCCCAGAGACGTTCGGAGGGGTTCGGGTGTTCCCGGGGGCGTTCGGAGGGTTTCGGGTGCTCCCGGCAGGGTTCGGGTGTTCCGGGGGGGGAAGGGGTGTTCGGAAGGGTTCGGGTGTTCCCCGGGGGCGTTCGGAGGGGTTCGGGTGTTCCCGGGGGCGTTCGGAGGAGTTCTCCCGGCAGGGTTCGGGTGTTCCGGGGGGTGTGTCGGAAGGGTTCGGGTGTTCCCGGAGGGTTTTCGGGGGCTCCCGGCGGGGTTCGGGGGCTCCCGAGGGGGTTCGGAAGGGTTCGGGTGCTCCCGGACGGTTTCGGGTGCTCCCGGCAGGGTTCGGGTGTTCCGGGGGGGGGGGGGGGGTTCGGAAGGGTTCGGGTGCTCACGGCGGGGTTCGGGTGTCCCCGAGGGGGTTCGGAAGGGTTCGGGTGCTCCCGGCGGGGTTCGGGTGTTCCCGGGGGGAAGTTCGGAAGGGTTCGGGTGTTCCCGGGGGTTCGGAAGGGTTCGGGTGCTCCCGGGGGGGGTTCCGGAAGGGTTCGGGTGTTCCCGGGGAGGGTTCGGAAGGGTTCGGGTGTTCCCGGGGGGGGGTTCGGAAGGGTTCGGGTGCTCCCGGAGGGGTGACGCGGGCGCTGCGCGCGCAGCTGGTACGTGACAATGCAGACCTGCGCCTGGAGCTGCCGCGGCTGGAGCGGCGCCTGCGCACAACGGCTGGCCGCGTGCACGCGCTGGAGGGCGCGCTGAGGGACGCCAAGGAGGGCGCGCGCCAGGAGCGGCGGCGCCACCTGCTGGAGGTGGAGCGCGTGCGGTTGGCGGCGCGCGCGCGGGGAGCGGGGCGGCGCGGAGCCAGCGCCGTCATCGGTGAGCGCGGGAAAACGGGGGGGGGGTAATGGGGATGTAGGGGGTTAATGGGGTATATGGGGGTAATTGGATGTATGGGGTTAATTGGACACATGGGGTAATGGGGTATATGGGGGTAATGGGGTATATGGGGGTAATGGAGTAATGGGGATGTAGGGGGTTAATGGGGTATATGGGGGTAATGGGGTAATGGGGATGTAGGGGGTTAATGGGGTATATGGCGGTAATGGGGTATATTGGGGGTAATGGGGTATATGGGGGTAATGGGGTATATGGGGGTAATGGGGATGTAGGGGGTTAATGGGGTATATGGGGTTAATTGGATGTATAGGGGTAATGGGGTATATGGGGGTAATGGGGATGTAGGGGTTTAATGGGACACATGGGGGTAATGAGGTATATGGGGACAATGGGATATATGGCGGTAATGGGGTATATGGGGTAATGGGGTATATGGGGTTAATTGGATGTATGGGGTAATGGGGTATATGGGGTTAATTGGATGTATGGGGGTAATGGGATATATGGGGTATATGGGGGTAATGGGATATATGGGGACAATGGGATATACGGGGTTAATGGGATATATGGGGTTAATGGGATATATGGGGCTAATGGAATATATGAGGACAATGGGATGTATGGGGGGTAATGGGATGTATGGGGGTAATGGGATATATGGAGACTATGGGATATATGGAGTTAATGGAAAATATGGGGTTAATTGGATGTATGGGGACAATGGGATATATGGGGACAATGGGATATATGGGGGGTAATGGGATATACTGGGGGTAATGTGATATATGAGGACAATGGGATATATGGGGTTCGTGGGATATATTAGGGGTAAGGGGATATATGCGCATAATGGGATATATGGGGGCAATGGAATATATAGGTTAATGGGATATATGGGAGGTAATGGGGTATATGGGGGCAATGGGATATATGGGGTTAATGGGATATATGGGGTAATGGGACATGGGGATTAATCGGTCATGAAGGGTTTATGGGGTTAATGAGATATGGGGGTTAATGGGTTTGTATGGGGTTAATGGGACATGGGGGGGGGCACAGAGGGAATACAGGGATGTGGGGGGGGTACAGGGACAGGGCCCTGGGCACATGGTGGGGGGCACAGAGGGAGTACAGGGATCTGGGGGGGGCACAGGGACAGGGCCCTGGGCACATGGGGGGGGGGCACAGAGGGAGTACAGGGATCTGGGGGGGGCACAGGGTCGGTGGGGGGGAACACCCGGGGTCCCTGCGCCCCTCACCCCCGTTCCTCCTGCAGCCAAACCCGTGCGGCCAGGGCAGGGGCCGGCGGCGTCACCCACTGGGGGCAGCTCCAGCAGCGGGGGGGAGCCCCTGCCCGGCCCACGGGGCCTGTGAGTGTGGGGCAAAGGGGGGCTGGGGGGGGGGGGGGGGGCGAGAAACAGGGGCTATGGGGGGGCACAGGAGCTGTGGGGGTGTGGGGAACACAGGGGCCATATAGGGATGGAGGGGTAAGAGGGGGTATAGGGGTTATGGGGAGGAGATACTGCAGAGTGGGGATGGGGGCACGGGGGCTATGGGGGGGGTACAGGGGCTATGGGGCAGCGGGGTACAGGGGCTATGGGGGTCTCCAGGCCTCTGTCCCCATGTGTCCCCGTGTTTCCCCCATGCCCCCCTCTCTCCAGCAGCCCCCTGGACACCTTCCAGCAGCTCAACGTGGATAACGGTGAGTGGGGGGGGGGGCCGGTTGTGAGATGGGGATGTGGGGGGGGCACCTGGACCCCCCCTGGAGCTGCCGCTCTCTCTTGCAGGGAACGTGACGGACATCAATGACAACAGGTCAGGGGGGGCCGGGGGGGGCAAAGTGGGGGGGGCTGGAGGGGGTGACCCTGCCTGACCCCGCACACCCCCCAGGAGTGACCTGTCCTGTGCCTATGAGGCCGAGGAGCAGCCCCTGCTCTTCCCCCTGCGCCAGGAGACAGCGGCCAGCTAGTGCCCCCCCACCAGGTGCCCCCATCCCCCCGTGTCCTATGGGATTCCCCCATCACTCCTCCCGTGTCCTTTGGGATCACCTCCCCGTGTCCTATGGGATCACCCCATGTCCCATGGGATTCCCCCATCTCCCCCCCATGTCCTGTGGGATCACCTCCCCGTGTCCTATGGGATCACCCCATGTCCCATGGGATTCCCCCATCTCCCCCCCATGTCCTGTGGGATCACCTCCCCGTGTCCTATGGGATCACCCCATGTCCCATGGGATTCCCCCATCTCCCCCCCATGTCCTGTGGGATCACCTCCCCGTGTCCTATGGGATCACCCCATGTCCCATGGGATTCCCCCATCTCCCCCCCATGTCCTGTGGGATCACCTCCCCGTGTCCTATGGGATCACCCCCTGTGTCCTATGGGATTCCCCCATCACCCCCCCCCTGTCCTGTGGGATCACCCCGTGTCCTATGGGATCACCCCCAAGTCCCATGGGAATCCCATCACCCCCTGTGCCCTACGGAATCCCCCCTTGACCCCCGTGTCCTTTGGGATCCCCCCATCAACCCCTGTGTCATTTGGGATCACCCCCCATGTCCTATGGGATCGCCCATCACCACACCCCCTCCCTGTGTCCTTTGGGTTCCCCCATCACCCCATGGTTTCCTATGAGATCCCCCCATCACCCCCAACCCCGTGTCCTATGGGATTCCCCCATCCCCTTGGGACATCCCCCCCTCATCCCTTTAGGCCCCCCCCATCTCCTACGTGTCCCCCACCCAGAGCCCCCTAGGGACACCCCCATCCCCGGGGGACCCTCCCACAGTCCCTGCACACCGAGATCGTGCCCCCCCCAACCCTTCCTGCCCCCCCAGGTCCCTCCGGACCCGCCTGCGCTCGCATGTCCCGGTGTCACCTCGTGTCCCGTCTGCTCGCGCCCCCCACGCCGAGGGGGGCCCCCCCCAGCCCAGGACCCCCCTAGGGCCCCCCCACCCCTGCCGGGGTCCCCCCCCCGGGACTGGGGGTGCTGCTTCGAGATGCCTTAACCCGCACCCATGGGGGTGTCAGGGGTCACCCCCTCCCCCCCCCCCGCTTGGCCCCTCGGCTCTGCCGCCCCCCCGGTGTGTGCCCCTCCCCCCGCTGCGATTCAATAAACACCGGAGCTGAGCCGAGCCTGCAGCCATGGGGAGGGGGCGGGGCCATGGGGAGGGGGCGGGGCCATAGGAAGGAGGCGGGGCTATGGCAACAGGGGCGGGGCTTTGAAGAGGGGACCGGGGGGGCAGCAGTATTTGCGGGTGACGTGTATCCTCTATAGGGTCACAGATGGGTGACATGTATCCTCTATAGGGTCACAGATGTCACAGGGTTACATGTGTCCCCTTTATGGCCACACATCACCTACAGGATCACACACATTACCTATAGGGTCACACACATCACCTATAGGGTCCCATGTATCCTCTATAGGGTCCCATATATCCCATATAGGGTCACATATACCCCCTATAGGGTCACTTATATCCCATATAGGGTCACAGGTAACCCATATAGAGTCGTACACGTCACCTATAGGATCACACACATTATCTATAGAGTCCCACACATCACCTATAGGGTCCTATGTATAGTCTCTAGCGTCCCCTATATCCCATACAGGGTCCCTTATATCCTATATAGAGTCCCATATATCCCATACAGGGTCCCACACATCACCTATAGGGTCCAATGTATAGTCTATAGGATCCCCTATATCCCATACAGGGTGCCCTATATCCCATATAGGGTCACATATACTCCCTATAGGGTCACTTATATCCCATATAGGGTCACAGGTATCCCATATAGGGTCCCATATACACCATACAGGGTCCCCTATATCCCATATAGGGTCACATATACCCCTATAGGGTCCTATGTATCCTGTACAGGGTCCCCTATATCCCATATAGGGTTATATATATCCCATATAAGGTCACATATGTTACCTGTAGGATCACACATGTCACCTATAGGTCACATACATCCCATATAGGGTCATAGGCGTCACCTATAGGGTCACATACATCCCATATAGGGTCATAGGCATCACCTATAGGGTCACATACATCCCATATAGGGTCATAGGCATCATCTATAGGGTCACATACATCCCATATAGGGTCATAGGCGCCACCTATAGGGTCACATACTTCCCATATAGGGTCATAGGCGTCACCTATAGGGTCACATACATCCCATATAGGGTCATAGGCGTCACCTATAGGGTCACATACATCCCATATAGGGTCATAGGCGTCATCTATAGGGTCACATACGTCAGCTGTGCGGTCACATGTACCCGCCATGGGGCCCCAGACGCCCCCTACCGGAGCGCGGGCCGGTTGCACGCACACGGCGCATGCGCAGTCCTCCACTTCCCCCATCGGCTTCCTGCTCCCCGCTTCCCGCTTCCGGCGCCGCTCGGGCCCGGGCGGAAGTGGCGCCATGGCGGCGGCGGCGGCGGGCCCGGGGGCGCCGCGGGCCAAGACGAAGAAGAAGCAGAAGCGGTTTGTGCCGCAGCGCGTGAAGGTGCCGCGGGCCGCGGACCCGCTCCTGGCCGTGCTCTGCTGGGGCGTCACCCACCAGGTCAGGCCCCGGCACCGGGACCCGGCCGGGCCCCGCCGCTCCCGGTGCCGGGCGGTCCCACAGCGAGCGCTGCCCCGCAGGTGAGCGAGCTGAGCCAGGTGCCGCCGCCCGTGATGCTGCTGCCCGACGACTTCCGCGCCAGCTCCAAGATCAAGGTCAACAACCACCTCTTCAACCGGTGCGTGCGGGACGAGGGCAGCGGGGCCCTCCCCTCCCGGTGCCCCCGCCGCTGCCGTGCCCTGACACCCACCCCCCCCCCCCCCTCCGTCCGCAGGGAGAACCTGCCCGGCCACTTCAAGTTCAAGGAGTACTGTCCTCAGGTGTTCCGGAACCTGCGGGAGCGCTTCGGGATTGACGACCAGGACTATCAGGTGAGGGGACAGCGACAGCGGGGGGGGGGGGCATTGGGGCACCCTTTCCGCCCCCTCTTCGCTGATTTTGGGGTCCCCCCCTCAGGTGTCTCTCACCCGGAGCCCCCCGCAGTGGGTGGGCAGCGACCGGCGGCTCCTGCTGTGCTCTGACCGCACCCTGGTGGCCAAGGAGCTGTCGGGGGAAGACGTGGCCGATGTCCACGGGCTCCTCTCCCATTACCACCAGGTACGGGGGTGCCGGGGGGGGGTCCCCGCTGGTCCCGGTGTGTCACTGTGCCCCCCCCCCCCGCAGTACGTGGTGCAGTGCCACGGCAGCACGCTCCTGCCCCGCTTCCTGGGCATGTACCGCGTGAGCGTGGACAGCGAGGAGACCTACCTGCTGGTCATGAGGAACACGTTCAGCCACCGCCTGCCCGTGCACCGCAAATACGACCTCAAGGTAACGGGGGGGACGGACCTGGGCACCCCCCCCCCCCCCCCCCCCCAAGTGCAATCCCCACTTCATGGTTCCTCTCCATCACCTTCACATCTCTGCAGGGTTCCCTGGTGTCCCGAGAAGCCAGCGACAAGGAGAAGGTACCGGGGTGGGGAGGTGGGATGTGACCCCCCCCGAGACTTGAGGCAGGGCTCCAGGCCTCATTATTCCCCCCCCCCCCCCCCCCCAGTAATGACAGGTCCTTTGCTACCACCCCTGGTGATGGCTCGTGGTGGGGCTGGCACAGATCTAAGCCCTCTGCTATGGGCATGTGGGCCCCTTCACCCCTGGGGATCCCCCCATTGCCTCCCCCCTCCAACTTGATGCTTTTTTGAGGGGCTCTTCCCCATTGTGCCCCCCCCGCCATGTTGCAGGGCAAAGACCTGCCCACCCTGAAGGACATGGACTTCCTGAACAAGAACGAGAAGGTCTACGTGGGGCAGGAGGACCAGAGGGACTTCATGGAGAAGCTCAAGAGGGACGTGGAGGTGGGCGAGTTGGGGCCTACACCCCAGACTGGGACCCAGGGTGTGGGTGCTGCACCCCAAACTGGGACCTGTAGTGTGGGTGCTGCACCCCAAACTGGGACCCGTGGTGTGGGTGCTGCACCCCAAACTGGTACGCATAGTGTGGGTGCCGCACCCCCTGAAGCGGCCTCAGGGAGGCCCCGCGCCAACGCGGGTGCTCTGGTTGTGTCCCCCCCACTCCATAGTTCCTGGTGCAGCTGAAGATCATGGACTACAGCCTCCTGCTGGGCATCCACGAGGTGGGGCGGGAGGAGCTGGAGGAAGAGGAGCTGGAGGAAGAAGAAGGGGGGGGCGATGAGGGGGGGGGGGCAGGGGGGTTTGGAACATCCCCTGAGGGCATTGGCACCTTCCTCAACTCCCACCGGCCCCTCGGCCCCGGAGACTTCGACCCCTACGTGGACGTCTATGCCCTGCGCTGCAGTGAGGGTGAGGCTGGGGGGGTTGGAGGGGGGGGGGGGGGCACACAGACCTCCCTGACCCCCCCCGACCCACCCCGTGTCCGCCCCCACAGCCGCCCCTCGGCGTGAGGTCTACTTCATGGGGCTCATCGACGTCCTCACTCAGTACGATGCCCGCAAGAAGGCAGCGCACGCGGCCAAGACGGTCAAGCACGGGGTGAGGGGGGGCCCAAACTATGGGGGTGTTTTGGGTCAGTTGTGAAAACTTTGGGGGGGGGGTGCTTGGGTGGGCTACAGCCCCTTGGCAGGGTTTTGGGGGGAGTCTTGGTGGGAAGGGGGCTGCAGGGTCCAAGGGGGGCTTTAGGGGGAGGTCTGTGGCAGGGGGGGTCTGACCCTGTGCCTCCCCCCCAGGCGGGAGCCGAGATCTCCACCGTGAACCCCGAGCAGTACGGGAAGCGCTTCCTCGACTTCATCACCAACATCTTTGCTTAGGGGAGGCCTCTGGACCAACGCCCCCCACCCCGGGACCAAGGGCCCCCCCCCTTCCCAATCCATGGTCCCCCAGCAGGCCTCGGTTTGCTGTACAAGTGCCTTAACTTTACTGGGGGGTAGGGGTGGGCTGGGGCTTCTGCCCCCCCGCCATCGGGGGGGCTCACACACTACTTGCCCCAGGAGGGACCTCTTCCTTCTCCCCAGCTTCTCCTCCTCTTCTGAGCCAGCCCTGGGGGGGGGTCCCATTCCTTGCCCTCCCCCCCCCGCTCCCTCCATATGGGGCCTGGGGGTCCACCAGAGCCCCCCCCCCTTATTGCAGCCCTCAGGGGTGACCCCATTCCCATGGGAGGGTCCCTGACCTTGTGTGACCCCGCCCCGGGAGGACAGGGACTTGGGGTGATTCCCGACACCCCCCCTCTATCCAAGGAGGTCGCTGGGGGTGCCCCCCCCCACCGCCCCCCCGTTCTGTGTCTCAATAAATTATTGATCCAGAGCCGGCTCCGCGCCGTGAACGGGACCCGAGACCCCCCCCGCGGTACCGAGACCCCCCCGCAACGCCTCTCGCCTGCCTCTAGGCCCCGCCCTCATCCAAGCCACGCCCTCTATTCGTCTGACCGCTCCCCATAGCGGGGCTGCGGCTGGATTCCTGGCCACGCCCCCGCCTCCTTCCCCCGCCCCTTTCCTTTGGCTCCGCCCCCGCCATCGCGCGCCGTTCCCATGGCGACCCTCCCGCTGCTCCTCGCTCGGGGCCCTCCTCCCTCCACTGCCGTTGCCATGGTCCCCGCCCCCGTTGCCATGGCGGCCCCGCCCCGCGCGTCACGTGACGCGCGGCGGCTCCGGGCCCCGCCGCCGCCGCTGCCACCACCGCCGCCCCGCTCGGTCCTCCCGGCGATGGTGGGTCCGGGGGAAGGGGGGGTGCACGGGGAGACGGGGACGGGCACCGGGACCCCCTTGCCCCGCCACCGGGTCCGGCTGTTCCCGGGAACAGGCCCCTCGGCCCGGTCAGGCCTCCCCCGAGCGCCCCGGGCCCCATCTGGGCCTCCCGGAACAGGCAGCGGCCCCATCCGGTCCCCTCCGCGCACCCCGGGTACCCCCAGGCCCGGGGATCCCCCGGGCAGCTCAGGGGGGACCCTCCCAGCCGAGGGGACCCCGCTCAATGGGGGAGCCGCACGCGTGGAGTGGTGGGGCTCAGGGTGCAGGAGGGGCCGGGGGTCTCCAGCTCCTTCGAGGGGGGGCGCGGGGCCTGTTTGTTATTGCCGGGTCTCCTGGGGACATGGGGGGTGATGGTGCTTGGGGGGTGATGACCCCCATAACTGGGCCAGAGACCCCCATGTGACCCCCCCGTGTCCCTCCCTGCAGCCTGTGGCTCGTGGCTCCGGTGCTCCGCTGGCATCTCCGGCTCCTGCTGTCCCCCATGGGCTCGCCAGGTGGGTGTCACCCCCCATGGGCCTCGGGACCCCCCCCCGGGTTTGAGGACCTCCCCTTTGGGCACACCATTGTGGGGGGCTGAGCAAAGGGGTCCCCTAAATATTCCCTCCATGGGTCACAGGGCTATGACCCCCCCCTTAACTTGATCGCTTTGGGGTTTTAGTCCCTGAGGTGCTGCCTCGAGCGGTGCCTGCATGCGCTGACCCCTCCACTGCGTGTGGGGCGTGGGGGGGACGCTGACACCCAGGTCCCATGGGGCCGCCTGTGGGTGCCACCTCTCAAGCTCTGACCCCCGTGGGGGGGACACCCCCCCCAGTGTCATTTGTCCTCTCCAGGATGGCAGCGTGCGGGGGGGCCACTAAGAACAAGGTCACTGTCTCCAAGCGCGTCTGGGACTTCTTGACCAAGGAGAGCCCGGCCAAGCTGGCACGGCTGAAGGAGGAGACCAAGGTCAGCATCATGGTGGATGGGGAGACCTCCGACATCTACGTCCTGCAGCTCTGTGTGCCCCCCCCGGGCCCCCCGGGTGGGCTCTGCCCAGCCCGCAAAGCCCTCAAGGCCTTGCTGAAGGAGACAGAGAAGGAACTCAAGAAGAAGAGCCCCTCGAGCCGCCATGGTGAGCTGGTCGGATGCGTCACCGTCCTGGAGCCCGGCGGCGCTGCCCTGGGGGGCCGGGGCACATCCACAGCCCCCTCGTCCTCAGGGGGGCCGTCGGCAGCCGGATGCTCGCGGGAGGAGGAGCCCGAGCGCCAGTGCCCCATCTGCCTGGGGGAGATCCAGAAGATGAAGACGCTGGAGAAGTGCCGGCACTCCTTCTGCGAGGCGTGCATCACGCGGGCGCTGCAGGTCAAGACCGCCTGCCCCATGTGTGGGCGCTTCTACGGGACCCTGGTGGGCAACCAGCCCCCCAATGGCCGCATGCTGGTGACGCGCGACGCCGGGCTCCTGCTGCCCGGCTACGAGAGCTTCGGCACCATCATCATCCAGTACGTCTTCCCGCCCGGCGTGCAGGGGGTAAGATGGGGCCGGCGGCTCCCACCACCAGAGTGGGGACCTGTGGGGGGTTCTGCCTGCCCCAAAACCTTGGTGGCTTGGGTGAAGGGAGGGAGCCCAGGACGTGATGGGTGACACCAAAGCAGAATCCAAACCCTATTGGGGAGCCCAGGACATGATGGGTGACACCAAAGCAGGGCCCAAACACTGCTGGGGAGCCCAGGACGTGATGGGTGACACCAAAGCAGGGCCCAAACCCTGCTGGGGAGCCCAGGACGTGATGGGTGACACCAAAGCAGAACCCAAACCGTATTGGGGAGCCCAGGACGTGATGGGTGACACCAAAGCAGAACCCAAACCCTATTGGGGAGCCCAGGACGTGATGGGTGACACCAAAGCAGAGCCCAAACCCTATTGGGGAGCCCAGGACGTGATGGGTGACACCAAAGCAGGGCCCAAACCCTGCTGGGGAGCCCAAACACTACTGGGTGCCCCAGCCCTATAGCCTTGGGTACAGCACCGTGGCAATGCTGTGTTTCCCTGGTACCTCTGGATGACCCCAGGCCCTGCTGGGTGCCCCCAGCCCCATACCTCTGCTGGGTCACTCAGGGTGCCCCCCCCGCAGGAGGAGCACCCCAACCCTGGCGTGCGCTACCCGGGTACCACACGCGTGGCGTACCTGCCTGACTGCCCCGAGGGCAACAAGGTGCTGGGGCTGTTCCGCAAGGCCTTTGCCCAGCGCCTCACCTTCACCGTGGGCACCTCCATGACCACGGGCAGGGCCAATGTCATCACCTGGAATGACATCCACCACAAGACCAGCTGCACCGGCGGGCCCCAGCTGTACGGCACCCATGGGGGGGATCTGGGGGGGGCACACCCCAGGGGGATGGAGGCCTGGGGTAGGGGTACCCCTGGGAGTGGGGCATCTGCGGGGGTACCCATGGGGCTCAGGGTCACCCCAGGGGAAGGGGGGAGCACCCTTGGGGTGAAAGGGCCCCACCTGTATGGGGTGGGGGACACCCATGGAGGGATATACTCATGGGTGGGGGCACCCCTGGGGATTGGGGATACCCCGGGGGGGACGCCCCTGCGGGCAGGGCTTGGGGATATGGGGGTACCTGGGCTGGGGGCCTCGGGGTAGGGGGTGTCCTTGTGGCAGGGGCAGAGCATGGGTGTGAACACCCTTGGTGGGGGGGCACCCTGGGGTGGGGACCCCCAAAACCAGGCTATGGGTCCCTGGGGGTACGAAGGTGGGGGCACCCACTGAGCACCCCCCCACACCCCTCCAGGTTCGGGTACCCCGACCCCACGTACCTGGCGCGGGTGCAGGAGGAGCTGCGGGCAAAGGGCATCACCGAGGACTGAGCCGGGGGCGGGGCACTGGGACCCCGCCCCCTGGAGGACGGGGACATCCCCCCCAGGGAACCGGGATTCCCCCGGGGGGGAAACAAGGACCATGGCAGGGCCCGGGGGGCGTTGGTGCCCTGGGGGGGGGGGCGGCCGGTTAATTTATTAATTGATTTTTTATCCCCCCCCCATCTGTAACTTTGATCCAATAAAAATATGCAATGATGCGAGGGGGGGTCGGGGGGGCGGAGCTTGGGGGGACAGGAGGTTGGGGGGCAGTGGGATGGCGACATTGGGAGGGGGGGCACCGATGTGGAAGCACCGGGATGGAGACCTGAGAATAGGGACACTAGGATGGGGGATGTTGGGATGGGGCTTTCCGGGTGGGAACACCGGGATGGGAGCATGGGAATGGGACACCGGGATGGGAACACCGGGGTGGGAGCATGGGAATGGGACACCGGGATGGGAACACCGGGATGGGAGCATGGGAATGGGACACCGGGATGGGAACACCGGGGTGGGAGCATGGGAATGGGACACCGGGATGGGAACACCGGGATGGGGCGCTCCTGTGCCCGTGTCCGTGCGTCCGTTGGCAGGAGCAGGACGGGGGGACGGAGGGGAGCTCCTGCAGCCCCCTAAGGCCACGCCCCTCGCCTTAAGCCACGCCCCTCGCCCGGAGAACCGGGTTAATGTGCTAGAAAGGCCACACCCCCACCAGTGACGTCACCCGCTGCAGTAAAGGGGGCGGGCGCGGGGGGGCGGAGCCAGTAACGAGGCAGAGACGGGTGTCGTCAAAATCTCTCCATCCATTGGGTAGAAAAGGGGGGAGGGAGGGGGGGGGAAGGGAAGCCCCGCCCCCTGAGGCAGGGAAGAGACATGGGGACAATAGAAAACTGGCGGGGGGGGCGGTCACGTGGGTTCCCCGGGGGGGGGGCGGAACCACCCCCCCCAGTAGAAAAGAGCTAAAAACGGGGAGGGGGGGGAGGAGGGGGGCACAGGGGAAGGTGGGGGGACACTGGGGTAAACCATGGGGCTGCCCGCCCCCGTGGCGTGGCCCATAGGGCCCCCTAGGGGGGTGGCCCATCATAGGGTGGCCCATGGAGGTGGCCTATGGGGTTGTCACCCCCCCGCGTGGTTGTCCATGGGGTGGCATATGGGGCTGGTCCCTCCCCCAGGGTGATCCATAGGGTGGTCCATGGGGGTTGTCCATGGGGTAACCCATGGGATGGCACATGGTGGTTGTCCCGTCCTGTGTGTCGTGTCCCCCCCCCCAAAGAGTGGCCCATTGGGGTGCCCGTGGGTGATGGCCCATGGGCAGTGCCCCTCAGGTTGGGACCCATGGCGGCAGCTTCCCATGGGGGTGTCCCCCAAGTGGTGCCAGTGGGGTGTCCCATACAGGTTACTGCCCCTGGGGTGGCAGCTCATGGGGTTGCCCATGTGTGGGTCCACAGAGTGTCCCGTTGGGATGTCCCCCATTGGGTGGCCCATGGGTTTGCTCATAGGGTGTCCCATTGGGTGTCCCATGATGGTTGCTCCCCTCCCGGGTGGTGGCCCATAGTGTGACCCACAGCATGGCACATAGCGTGACCCATGGGTCTGCCTGTAGCTTTGCCCATAGGGTGTCCCATGATGGTTCCCCCCCCCCCGGGTGGTGGTCCATGGGTTTGCCCATAGCTTTGCCCATATGGTGTCCCGTTGGGTGTCCCATGCTGGCTGTCCCCGCGGGTGGCCAGGGGAGGATTTAGTTGCCGGCCATGCACTTGAAGCGGTTCTTGAAGAAGAAGAGGCGATGCTTGAGGCTGAGGCTGTCGTCGCGCGCCGCCGGGTACCGGTACCGCGCGTACTGGCGCTCCCCCTCGGAGCGGCGCCACGGCAGCGCCAGCTTGGACGCGTGATCCACAACCACGTCCTCGCAGGAGCCCACGTGCAGCACCCCCAGCCCGTCAATAAAGAACTCTTTGTGGGGGGACAGGAGCCCCATGAGCTCATGTTCCCATGTCCCACATCCCCATGTTCCATGTCCCCCCGTCACATATCCCACATCCCCATGTCCCATATTCCCATGTCGCATATCCCCATGTCCCTGTATCACACTCCCCACATCCCCATGTCCTATATTCCACATCCCATATCCCCATATCTCACATCCCCATGTTTCCATATCCCATATCCCCATATCCCACATCCCAATGTCCCATATCCTATAACCCCACATCCCACATCCCCATATGCCCATATCCCACATCCCCATATCCCACATCCCCATATGCCCATATCCCCATATCCTATAACCCCACATCCCATATCCCACATCCCCATATCCCACATCTCCATGTCCCATATCCTATAACCGCACATCCCCTATCCCCACATCCCCATATCCCACATCTCCATGTTCCATATCCCATAACCCCACATCCCCTATCCCCACATCCTCATATCCTATAACCGCACATCCCCTATCCCCACATCCCCATATCCCACATCTCCATGTTCCATATCCCATAACCCCACATCCCCTATCCCCACATCCCCATATCCATCTCCATGTTCCATATCCCCATAACCCCACATCCCCTATCCCCACATCCCCATATCCCACATCTCCATGTTCCATATCCCATAACCCCATATCCCCTATCCCCACATCCCCATATCCTATAACCCCACATCCCATATCCCACATCCCCATATCCCACATCTCCATGTCCCATATCCTATAACCGCACATCCCCTATCCCCACATCCCCATATCCCACATCTCCATGTTCCATATCCCATAACCCCACATCCCCTATCCCCACATCCTCATATCCTATAACCGCACATCCCCTATCCCCACATCCCCATATCCCACATCTCCATGTTCCATATCCCATAACCCCACATCCCCTATCCCCACATCCCCATATCCCACATCTCCATGTTCCATATCCCATAACCCCACATCCCCTATCCCCACATCCCCATATCCCACATCTCCATGTTCCATATCCCATAACCCCATATCCCCTATCCCCACATCCCCATATCCTATAACCCCACATCCCATATCCCACATCCCCATATCCCACATCTCCATGTCCCATATCCTATAACCGCACATCCCCTATCCCCACATCCCCATATCCCACATCTCCATGTTCCATATCCCATAACCCCACATCCCCTATCCCCACATCCCCATATCCCACATCTCCATGTTCCATATCCCATAACCCCACATCCCCTATCCCCACATCCCCATATCCCACATCTCCATGTTCCATACCCCACATCCCCATATCCCACATCTCCATGTTCCATATCCCATAACCCCACATCCCCTATCCCCACATCCCCCTGTCCCACACACGTCCCCCGTCTCTCCCCGTCTCCCCCTGCTCACCGAGGTGCGCCACGCGCCGCAGCCGGGGGTCGAACCCCACCTGCCGGACCTTGTCCGTCCGGGCCAGGAAGAAGTTGACGACGCCGTCGGTGACGACGCAGTCCGGGAACCCCGCGAGGCGGTGATGGAAGCCGGGCCGGGCCCGCAGGCAGTCCCCGCCCGCGCCGCCCGCCCGCACCGAGAGCCGCTGCCGGTACGTGGTGGTGAACCCGGTGATCTCCCGCACAGCGCCACCCACCTGCGGGAGCGGGAACGGCACCGAGGTCACGGCGGGAGCCGGCCGGGAACGGGGAGCGGGAGCGGACACGGGAGTGGGAACGGGAACGGGGAACGGGAGCAGACACGGGAACGGGAACGGGGAATGGGAGCAGACACGGGAGTGGGAACGGGGAATGGGAGCAGACACGGGAACGGGGAATGGGAGCAGACACGGGAACGGGAACAGGGAATGGGAGCAGACACGGGAACGGGAACGGGGAATGGGAGCAGACACGGGAACGGGAACGGGGAATGGGAGCAGACACGGGAACGGGAACAGGGAATGGGAGCAGACACGGGAACGGGAACAGGGAATGGGAGCAGACACGGGAACGGGAACGGGGAATGGGAGCAGACACGGGAACGGGAACGGGGAATGGGAGCAGACACGGGAGTGGGAACAGGAATGGGAGCAGACACGGGAGTGGGAACGGGGAATGGGAGCAGACACGGGAGTGGGAACGGGGAATGGGAGCAGACACGGGAACGGGAACAGGGAATGGGAGCAGACACGGGAGTGGGAACGGGGAATGGGAGCAGACACGGGAGTGGGAACGGGGAACGGGAGCAGACACGGGAACGGGGAATGGGAGCAGACACGGGAACGGGAACAGGGAATGGGAGCAGACACGGGAACGGGAACGGGGAATGGGAGCAGACACGGGAACGGGAACGGGGAATGGGAGCAGACACGGGAACGGGTACGGGGAATGGGAGCAGACACGGGAGTGGGAACAGGAATGGGAGCAGACACGGGAGTGGGAACGGGGAATGGGAGCAGACACGGGAGTGGGAACGGGGAATGGGAGCAGACACGGGAACGGGAACGGGGAATGGGAGCAGACACGGGAGTGGGAACGGGGAATGGGAGCAGACACGGGAGTGGGAACGGGGAATGGGAGCAGACACGGGAGTGGGAACGGGGAATGGGAGCAGACACGGGAGTGGGAACGGGGAATGGGAGCAGACACGGGAGTGGGAACGGGGAATGGGAGCAGACACGGGAGTGGGAACGGGGAATGGGAGCAGACACGGGAGTGGGAACGGGGAATGGGAGCAGACACGGGAATGGGAACGGGAACAGGGAATGGGAACGGGAATGGGAATGGGAGCAGACACGGGAATGGGAACAGGGAATGGGAGCAGACACGGGAGTGGGAACGGGAACGGGGAATGGGAGCAGACACGGGAATGGGAACGGGAACAGGGAATGGGAACGGGAATGGGAATGGGAGCAGACACGGGAATGGGAACAGGGAATGGGAGCAGACACGGGAGTGGGAACGGGAACGGGGAATGGGAGCAGACACGGGAGTGGGAACGGGAACGGGGAACGGGGAATGGGAGCAGACACGGGAATGGGAATGGGAACGGGAATGGGAATGGGAGCAGACACGGGAATGGGAACGGGAACAGGAAATGGGAACGGGAATGGGAATGGGAGCAGACACGGGAATGGGAACGGGAAATGGGAGCAGACACAGGAATGGGAACAGGGAATGGGAGCAGACACGGGAATGGGAAAGGGAACAGGAGCAGACACGGGAATGGGAACAGACATGGGAATAGGAATGGAAATGGAAACAGGAATGGGAATAGACACAGGGATTGAAAAGGGAACAGGGAATGGGAGCAGACATGTGAATGGGAACGGGAACTGGAACAGACATGGGAATAGGAATGGAAATGGAAACAGGAATGGGAATAGACACAGGGATTGAAAAGGGAACAGGGAATGGGAGCAGACATGTGAATGGGAACGGGAACTGGAACAGACATGGGAATAGGAATGGGAACAGCAATGGGAATGGGAATTGGAAAGGCAACAAGAAATGGGAACAGGAATGGGAGTAGGAACAAACATGGGAATGGGAATTGAACAGACATGGGAATGGGAATGGGACCCGGGAGCACCGGCAACAGGAACCTGGACCCCGGCATTGGTACTGGAACCACCATGGAACTGGGAACAGGAACCGGGAATGGGACCTGAACCCGAGATCCAGCACTGGCTCTGGGCACCAGGAACAGGGTGGGAACAGCCCCCGAACCCTGGTTCAGGGACAGGATTGGGATGGGAACAGCAGCCCTGCCGCTAGCACCGGGAGTGGGTTGAGAGCAGCACCCGAGACCCTGGGATGGGGCTGGGACCCGAGAGCCCTGGCATCGACCTGCGGGACCGGGAGCTCCTGCATCACCCACCCGCAGCCCCCCAGCCCCAGGGCACCTCTGCCCCCCCCCCCCGGGTAGCGGGACCCCCCCGCACCAGGTCCAGGCTGGTTCTCTCCAGCACATCCACGAGCTTCTCGAGCCGCGTGCGGGGCGTGAAGATGAAGTCGTCGTCCACCCACAGCACGTACTTGGTGGTGACCTGGGACACGGCCAGGTTCCGCCCCGCGAACCAGCCCTGTGGGGACAGCGTCAGCCCCACGCCTGCCCCACTGCACCCCATGGTAAACCCATGGCACCCCACAGCCACCCCATGCTCGCCACATGTCCACCCCACAGCAGCCCATGACGTCCACAGCACCCCAAGGCATCCCACAGCACCCCATGGTAACCCATGGCATCCATAGCACTCACAGCACCTGATGGCACCCACAGCACCTCAAGGCACCCCATTGCATCCCATGGCACCCAACAGCACCCCATGGCATCCCACAGCACCCCATGGCATCCATAGCACTCACAGCACCTGATGGCACCCACAGCACCTCAAGGCACCCCATTGCATCCCATGGCACCCAACAGCACCCCATGGCATCCCACAGCGCCCCATGGCATCCATAGCACTCACAGCACCTGATGGCACCCACAGCACCTCAAGGCACCCCATTGCATCCCATGGCACCCAACAGCACCCCATGGCATCCCACAGCACCCCATGGAACCCCATGGCAGCCCACAGCACCCCATGGCAGCCCACATCACCCCACAGCACCCTATGGCACCCCTGGCGGAGCACAGCCCGCACCTTGCCGAAGGGCATCACGTAGTGCTCCAGGTGGGGCCCGCTGAGGGGCTCGGGCCGGGGGCTGTCGTCGGCCACCACCACGGTGACGCCGGGGTAGAAGCGGCGAATGCTGGAGAGGAGCCCCCGCAGCTTCTCGTAGCGCAGGAAGGTTTTGGTGGCGATGGTGACCAGCGCCGAGACGTTGTAACCTGGGGGGCAGGCAGGGCTGGGAGCCGTGGGGAGGGGATCCCCCCCAGGGAACGGGACAGAGCCATGGGGGGAAAGGGACTGGGGCACACACTGGGGGGGGGGGGCACTGAGGGGACACTGAGGGCACTGGGGAGGCAGAGGGGGCATGGGGGGGGCACTGGGAAGGCACAGGAGGCACTGAGGGCACAGGGGGCACTGGGGGGACACTGAGGGCACTGGGGAGGCACAGGGGGCATGGGGGGGGCACTGGGAGAGCACTGGGGGGGCACTGGGAAGGCACAGGAGGCACTGAGGGCACAGGGGGCACTGGGGGGACACTGAGGGCACTGGGGAGGCACAGGGGGCACAGAGGGGGCACTGGGGGGGCGCTGGGAAGGCACGGGAGGCACTGAGGGCACGGGGAGGCACTAAGAGCACTGGGGGGGGGGCACTGGGGCTCAGTCCCAGTCACCTCCATCACCATCGCTGTCTCCAGGACCGTAGAGCCTCGGCGCGGGTGGGTGCCGGATGCGGATGGCGAAGGCGGCCTCGTGCCCGTGGGTGCAGAACTGCACTGGAGGGGCAGCGGGCGCTGGGCGGCACCGGCACCCCCCCACCGCGGGGACCCCCACCCCATCCACTGATCCCATGGGCCGGCACCCACCTGAGCCCACCCATGGACCAGCTCCCATCCACATCCCACCCATGGACCAGCTCCCATCCACATCCCACCCATGGACAGTATCCATTCGCATCCCACCCATGGACCAGCACCTATCCACATCCCACCCATGGACCAGCACCCATCCACATCCCACCTGTGGACCAGCACCCATCCACACCCCACCCATGGACCAGCACCCATCCACACCCCACCCATGGACCAGCACCCATCCACATCCCACCTGTGGACCAGTACCCATCCGCATCCCACCCGTGGACCAGCTCCCACCTATATCACACCCATGGACCAGCATCCATCCACATCCCACCCGTGGGCCAGCACCCATCTGCATCCCACCCATGGACCAGCACCCATCCACAGCACCTACCCAGAGCCCCCCCTGGGCCCAGCACCCACCGATGTCGGCGGTGTCGGGGTGGAACACGGTGTTGGTGTAGGTGACGAACTGGAGCTGCCGGTTGAGGTGGTCCAAGCGGGTGCTGGCCATGGAGAGCTGGGGCTGCCCCTCGCCGCGCAGCAGCACCCCCTCCACCACCGCCGCCACCGCCAGCGTCCCCATGGAGGCTGTCAGGTTCACCTGGGGCAATGGGGGGCAATGGGGGCAATGGGGGGCAATGGGGGGCAATGGGGGGCAATGGGGAGATGTGTCCCAGGGTGTGCCCTTGATCTGCCCTCCCTGCCCTCCCCCCCTCCTCACCTCATAGCTCTCCCTGCTGGCCGCCTGCAGGCTGAGCCCTGTGGGACCGGAGATGGGCGCAGATGAGTGGGGCAGAGGCCTCATGACCCCCTGCCCCACAGCGCCCTCCCGGGCCCCCGGCCCCTCTCACCGGGCACCAGCACCGTCTGCAGCGGCCGCACCTCCACCCCCTGCGCCGGGTACTCCAGGGGCGAGTTAGCGCGAACGATGAGGAGGCGATCGGCCGGAGACTGCACCCTGTGGGGAGCGCGCAGTGGGTGCCCTGCCCCATAGCACCCTGCCCCGTAGCGCCCTGCCCCATAGCGCCCTGTCCCATAGCACCCTGCCCCGTAGCGCCCTGCTCCACAGAACCCAGCCCCATAGCACCCTGCCCATAGCTCCCTGCCCCACAGCGCCGTGCCCCGTAGCACCCTGACCCATAGCAGGTGCTCATCCTGCCCCACGGTGACCCTTGCCGGTCCCACCCTGCCCCACACGAGACCAGGGGGTCCCATCCTGCCCAACGCAGATCCCCAGCAGGTCCCGTCCTGCCCCACGGTGACCGCGCTCCCCCCGCGCTCCCCGCTCACCGCTGCCGGTACGAGCGGAACTCGCGCTCCCGCTGCTGCTGCAGCCGCCGCTCTCCGGGGCCGAAGCTGCTGCCGAAGTCAACGGCGCCGCGGCCCTGCCCGAAGAGAGGCCCCGGCTCCGCCGCGCACGAGCACCCGTTCCCGGGCAGCAGCCTGCAGGGGGCGGAGCGGAGCCGATTGGCCAGCATGGACCAGTGTGGAACGGTATGGAACGGTATGGATCGGCATGGATCCATATGGACCAGTATGGACCAGCATGGACCCATATGGACCAGTATGGACCCATATGAACCGGTATGGAATGGTATGGATCAGCATGGACCAGTATGGAACTGGTATGGACCCATATGGACCGGTATGGATCAGCATGGACCAGTATGGACCGGTATGGAACGGTATGGATCAGCATGGACCAGCATGGACCCGTATGGACCCATATGAACCGGTATGGACCAGTATGGACCCGTATGGACCAGTATGGACCAACACGGACCAGTATGGACCCATATGGACCAGTATGGACCAGTATGGATCAGCATGGACCGGTATGGACCAGTATGCACCCGTATGGACCAGTATGGATCAGCATGGAACAGTATGGGCCAGCATGGATCAGCATGGAACAGTATGGACCAGTATGGACCCATATGGACCAGTATGGATCAGCATGGAACAGTATGGGCCAGCATGGACCAGTATGGACCAGTATGGAACATTATGGACCAATATGGACCGGTATGGATCAGCATGGACCAGTATGGACCCATATGGACCAGTATGGAGCAGCATGGAGCAGCATGGAACAGTATGGGCCTGTATGGACCAGTACGGAGCGGCATGGGCCAGCACGGCCTCGCCACCCATGCTGACACCTTCCCACCACCCCCAGTCACCCCGCAACAGCCCCATGGCTCCACCCCCAGCCCCGGGGTGCTCCATCCCTGGGTCCCTGGACTCACCACCCTTGGGTGCCACCCGAAGCAACGGCTGCTCCCAGCCATGGGTGCCGCTGTCCTGAGGTTCTCATGTCTATGGGTCCCCCCACCCATGGGTACTCACACCCCACGCGTGCCCCCATCCTGAGGTGCTCCCCACCCCCGGGTGCACCCACCCACGGGTACTCCCCCACCCATAGGTACCACCCAACGGCTCCCCCCACCCATGGGTGCCCTCATCGCCCCCCCCCCCCCCAATAACCCCCACCCTTGTGCCCCCCCGCCCCCAACCGCGGGCCCCGCCCTCACTCGATGACGTCACGGCGCAGGCGGAAGGGCACGTGCGGGTAGGCGCGCGCGGGCCCTCGCGGGGGGGGCGGCAGGCGGGGGGGGCCGCTCAGGTCCACGCTGGGGGGGCCCGCGGGCACCCAGAGGTGCAGCAGCAGCGCGAGCGCCGAGGCCACGCCCACCGCCAGCGCGCACGAGCGCGGCGCGCCACGCATGCTGCGGCCGCCAGGGGGCGCTACAGCGGCGAGAGGGGGCGCACAGTGACCCCGAGTGACCCCGAGAGTACACGGACCCCCCCCCCCCCCCCCCAGTGCCCCCCTCGGCACCCTCCAGAACCTCCCATTGCCTCCCCGCTTCCTCCCAGTGTCCCCGCGAATCCCACAGTGTCCTTGTGTGCCCCAAGCCTCTCCAGCACCCCCTGTCGCTCCCAGTGCCTCCAGTGCCCCCCAGTGCTCCCAGTGCCTCCCAGTGCCCCCCAGTGCTCCCAGTGCCTCCCAGTACCCCCCAGTGCCCCGCAGTGCTTCCACTTCTCCCAGTGCATCCCAGTGCCCCCAGTGCCCCCCCAGTGCTCCCCAGTGCACCCAGTGCCCCCATTGCTCCCAGTGCATTCCAGGGCCCCCCAGTGCCCCCCATCATTTCAGTGCTCCCAGTGCTTCCCAGTGCCCCCAGTGCTCCCAGTGCCCCCCAGTGCTCCCCAGTGCACCCAGTGGTCCCACTGCTCCCAGTGCATTCCAGTGCCCCCCAGTGCTCTCCAGTGCCCCCATCATTCCAGTGCTCCCAGTGCTTCCCAGTGCCCCCCAGTACTCCCAGTGCTCCCCAGTGCCCCCCAGTGCATTCCAGTGCCCCCCATCATTCCAGTGCTCCCAGTGCTTCCCAGTGCCCCCCAGTGCTCCCCAGTGTACCCAGTGCCCCCACTGCTCCCACTGCTCCCAGTGCATTCCAGTGCCCCCCAGTGCTTCCCAGTGCCCCCCAGTGCTCTCCAGTGCCCCCATCATTCCAGTGCTCCCAGTGCTTCCCGGTGCCCCCCAGTACTCCCAGTGCCCCCCAGTGCATTCCAGTGCCCCCCAGTGCTCTCCAGTGCCCCCCATCATTCCAGTGCTCCCAGTGCTTCCCAGTGCCCCCCAGTGCTCCCCAGTGCACCCAGTGCCCCCACTGCTCCCAGTGCATTCCAGTGCCCCCCAGTGCTCTCCAGTGCCCCCCATCATTCCAGTGCTCCCAGTGCTTCCCAGTGCCCCCCAGTACTCCCAGTGCCCCCCAGTGCTCCCCAGTGCAGCCAGTGCCCCCAGTGCTCCCACTGCTCCCAGTGCATCCCATTGCCCCGCAGTGCCCCCCAGTGCTCCCCAGTGCCCCCTGTCATTCCAGTGCTCTCAGTGCTAACCAGTGGACCCCAGTGCCACCAGTGCCCCTCAGTGCTTCCCAGTGCCCCCAGTGATACCCAGTGCCCCCAATAATTCCAGTGCCCCCAGTGCTGCTTAGTGCCCTCCAGCGCTTCCCAATACCCCTCCCAGTGCCCCCTCATCATTCCTGTGCTCCCAGTGTTCCCCAGTGCCTCCCAGTGCCCCCAGTTCTCCCAGTGGCCCCAGTGCCTCCCACTGCCCCCCAGTGCCCCCAGTGCTCCCAGCACCCCCAGCATCCCCAGTCTCACCTCGGGCTGGCTGCAGGTCTCTGGGGGGGTCTCAACTCACGCTCATGGCTCTGTCCCCCACAACACCGGCCTGGAGACATAGGGACAGCGTCAGGGCCAGGGGACACACCCTGACACCCCCAGGGGTTTTGTGCAGGGAGGGGGGGTCAGGAATGGGGGGGGTCAGGATGGGGGGGGAGGAATGGGGGGCAGGATGGGGGGGTAGGATCGGGGAATCAGGAATGGAGGGGGTCAGGATTGTGACGGTTTGGGAACGCTGGGCCAGGAATCAGCGCACAGGATTGGGGATGCAGCATTGGAGGTTCAGGAGTGGAGAGATCAGGATTGAAGGGGTCTGGCAATGGGGGGCAAGGAATAGGGGGACAGGATTGGGAGATCAGGAATGGGGGGGTTAGGAGTGGGCGGGGTCAGGTTTGGGGGGTTAGGCAATGGGGGATAAAGACTGGGGGGGGGGTCAGGCAATGCGGCCAATGCGGGGCTCGGGGGATGTGGAGGCCGGGGTGGGAGCTTAGGGAGAAGGGAGATGTCGGCAGGTGCCCCCTCTCGCCTCGACCTGTAGCGATATGGAGGCTCTGGATGGCCCCGGCCCTACCTGGCTCCGCCGGCGGGTCCCGGCACCGGCGGGGGGGGGGGGTCGGTCGGTGTCTGCGGGGGGGGGGGGGGGGAAGGGCGCCCCCGGCGGCCCCGGTTGGGAACGGCACCGCCGCAGCCCCGGGCAGGGCGGGAAGCCGGGGAGCGGGGGGAAACAAAAAGCGGGGAGGAGGCGGCCGCCGCTGTCACCGGCGCATCGGGGCTGGCGGGGGTCGGGATAGGGCCCCCCCCTCTGTTTATCCCCGTGTCCCGCCCCCCCTGTGAGGCGGAGGCTCCTGGTGCCACAGGCCGGGCTCTGCCCAGTCGTGGGCAGAACAAGGGCCCCATTGAGCCCCGGGGGGGTGGAACGGGGGGGGCCGGGACTGCCTGCGGCGGGGGGGACCGGAGGGGAAATGGGAGGATGGGGGCTGGGATTTGGGGGCTGGGGAGGGAATTGGGGGCTGGGAATTGGGGAGCGAGGGGGGAGGGTCCTGGGGGTCGCGGGGGGGGGGGGGAGACGGGGGAGGCTCACCCTGGAGCGGGGCCGGACCCCCTCCTCCCGGCTCCGTTAATCACGTGACAAAGCGCCCCCCACTTCCCCTCAATCCCCCCTCAGGGATGCTCTGCACGCTCTCCACCAATCAGGGCGCGGGGTTCGCCTGCATCCAGCTCAGCCAATGGGGAGCCGGCATCCCCGCCTCTGCCTGCGTCATCGCCCTCCGCCTCCCCATTGGCTGCCGCCAGAGCTGACTCGGCCCAATCGCGGCCAGCCGCGGGAGGAGCCACCGCCCTGAGGCCACGGCCTCAACACCGGTGACGTCACCGCGATACGTTGACCAATAGAAGACAGCAGAGCTCAGACGGGCAGTCGCAGTGACCAATCACTGCGCGGGACGCGAAGCGCGGGGGCGGGCGCGGGGAGGTGTCGGGCGGAAGCGGCTCGGTGAGGAGGGCGAAGATGGCGGCGCGGCGGGGCCGGGGCCCGGGTCCGGGGCCGCTGCTCCTCTCGGTCCTGGCCGTGCTGGGCCCGGCGCTGCGGGGCGCCCGCGCCGCGCTGGACCTGCAGGAGCTCGGCGAGCTCAAGTACGGCCTCGAGATCCTGGCCGAGCCCGTGCTGGCCGGGCAGGTGCGCGGGGCAGCGGCCCGGGCGGTACCGGCGGTGGGGCTCGGCGCGGGGCTGGAGGCGCTGCCCGGGGACCGGGCTGAGGACACCGCGTGTTCCAGTGTGGTTCACCCGGGCATGGGGCTGGGGGCTCCGGGCCTTCCCTCGGGCGCCGAGCGGCTCCGGTGGCTCCCCACAGGGCAGGAACCGGCTCCGTGGGGCCGGGAACGGAGCCGCCGCTGCCCGGTAGCTCGGTCCCCTTTGGGCAGGGTGGGCTTGGGGCAAGTGAGGCACGGGGAGGGGGGCACCGGTGCCCTCCAAGGACCCCCCCCGAGCCCCGTGTCCCCCCCAGCGCCCGCCGGGGGACGTGGTGACGGTGGCCTCCAAGTTCAAGCAGCGCTACGAGTGCCGGCTCCCGGCGGCGGCCGTGCGGAGCCCCCCGGAGCCCCTGGAGGAGGCGCAGCTCTACAACGGCTCCGGGGTCAGCGAGCTCCTGCAGCCCATGGCAGCGGCTCCCTGCCTCGTCAAGGTGGGCTCTGGCGCATGGGGTGGGCCCTAGGGACAAAGGGTGGGATTTGGGGGCCCCCATCCCTGTTCACCCCCATCTTTTCCAGACCAAGGACTGGTGGACCTACGAGTTCTGCTATGGGAAGCACATCCAGCAGTACCATGTGGAAGGTGACGGTGGCACAGGGAGGATGAGGGGGGCAAATTGTCCCCGATGTCCCCTCCAGCCTATGCCACTCTGGCCTCTCACTGTAGAGTCGGAGATCAAAGGAGACATCCTCTTCCTCGGCTATTATCAGTCAGCGTTCGACTGGGATGATGAAACAGCCAAGGTTTGGGCTCCATCCCACCTGCATGTGCCAGCACCCAGCCCGTGTACGAGCCAGCAGAGAATCCCCAGCTCCAACCCCTCTGCAGGCCTCCAAGCAGCACCGGCTGAAGCGCTACCACAGCCAGAGCTACGTGAATGGCTCCCGCTGCGACCTCACTGGCCGGGCCCGCGAGGCCGAAGTGCGGGTGAGGCTGCAGCGGCACTGGGTGATGGTGACAGTGATGATGATGGTAGCGGTGACGGTGGTGGTGGTGATGGTGATGATGATGATGGTAGCGGTGACGGTGGTGGTGGTGATGATGGTAATGGTGATGGTGGTGGTGGTGGCAGTGATGGTGGTGGTGGTGATGGTGATGATGGTGGTGGTGATGATGGTGGTGATCCTGATGGTGATGATGGTGGTGATGGTGACGGTGTTGATGATGGCTCCACCCCCCAGTTCCTGTGTGAGGAGGGGGCTGGTGACCACCTCGCCCGTGTGGATGAGCCCCAGTCCTGCTCCTATGTGCTCACGGTTCACACCCCCCCGCATCTGCCACCACCACCGTCCCCCAGCGCGGCGCCGCAGCCCATCCTGTGCCAGCCCGCGCTCAGCCCGGCCCAGTACGTCCAGTACGTCCGGGCCCAAGTCTGTGAGTAGTGGGGCCCCCCAGGGGTGGGTGCAGGGTGGGACCCCGCAGGGGTGACGCGGGTCCCCCTCTTGTGTCCCTCCAGCGGACACCAAGCGGAAGGTTGAGGAGATCTCGGAGGAGCTCAAGACCTTGGACACGAAGCTGTGGAGCGAGAGGGATGTGGAGACCCCTGGGTCCCCCCCCGAGGGGGCACCGGTGGCCCATGGCGACGGTAGGGCCCATGTCCCATGGCCAAGGAGCCATCGCGGCGGGGGGCAGCCGGGCCCACGTCCCCTCCTCTTCCTCCCCCCACCAGGCACGCCGAGGGATGAAGCAGACCCAGCCAAGGAGCAGGGCCACGAGGTGACCGGTGAGGATGGCGGCCACCAGGACAGCACCAGGGTGAGTCCTCCTGGGTGTCCCGTTGTGCAGGAGCCACGCTGGGCTCCTGCTCCATCGCCCCCTCTCCTTCTGCAGGCGGAGGAGCCATCCCCGAGGGCAGCTGGTGGCCGAGTGACCGGTGAGTCCCGCGGTGGCGCCTGCTCCCTGTGCCCCCCGCTACAGCCCCGTCCCCCCCGCCTGTCCTTTGCTGTGGTCACCTTGTAGATCCGAGGAAGAAAATCCACTTCAAAGTGATCCGGAGCCTTGGGGACCTGCTCCATTTCATCGAGGAGCTGAAGGAGAGCTCCAGAAAGGTGGGTGCCCACGGGGAGCTCTTCCCGGCCTCGCCTGTCCCCTTGCCTCTGAGGGGTGTCCACGAGAACCTTCCCTCCACCTCTAGGCCAAGGAGAAGGTGAGTGAGGAGGAGGAGGAGGTGGGAGAGGCAGCGGCCAAGGCCCTCCCAGCCCATGAGGAGCCCTCAGTGGGCGACAAGGAGCGGCCAGAGGAGGAAGAAGAGGATGAGGAGGACGACGAGGACCTCCTGGGTGGCTTTGAGAAGGAGCTGGAGGCCGTGCTGCTGCCGCGGGAGCAGATGGCGCAGCTGAAGGAGGAGGTGAAGACAGAGATGGAGAAGGAGTTTGACAACATCATCAATGAGGTGGGGGATGGAGCTGGGACTCCCCTGGCCGGGCTGCCCTCCCCCCCCCACGAGCCCCCTAAACCCATCACCTGCAGGTGGAGGATGAGCTGGAGACCGAGGGGCTGAAGGGCGAGTTTGACCGGACCCGGGCCTCCAAGTCCTTGGCCTCCACCCTCAACCGCCTGATGGACAAGTTGGACAGGGGGGGCGAGAGGGAGGAGGAGGAAGGAGCTGGGAGGAAGAGCAGGTCCGGGCACCAGGAACCCCCCCAGGGCCACCCCCAGAGCGACGTGCGGGAGCTGCTGGCCAAGGAGGGGCTGCGGGCAGAAGGTAGGGGCTGGGGGAGCCCCAGTGCCAGCCTCCATCACCCCAACCCTCCTCCTCCTCCATCACCCCAACCCTCCTCCTCCTCCATCACCCCAACCCTCCTCCTCCTCCATCACCCCCAGCCCTCCTCCTCCTCCATCACCCTCAACCCTCCTTCTCCTCCATCACCCCAACCCTCCTCCTCCTCCATCACCCCAACCCTCCTGCTCCTCCATCACCCCCAACACTCCTGCTCCTCCATCACCCCCAACTCTCACCCTCCTCCATCACCCTCAACCCTCCTCCTCCTCCATCACCCCAACCCTCCTGCTCCTCCATCACCCCCAACCCTCCTCCTCCTCCGTCACCCCCAACTCTCACCCAGCCCTCCTGCTTCTCCATCACCCCAACCCTCCTCCTCCTCCGTCACCCCAACCCTCCTCCTCCTCCGTCACCCCAACCCTGCTCCTCCTCCGTCACCCCAACCCTCCTCCTCCTCCGTCACCCCAACCCTCCTCCTCCTCCGTCACCCCCAGCCCTCCTCTTCCTTCATCCCCCCCAACCCTCCTTCTCCTCCATCCCGCCCCATCCTCTTCCTCCTCCATGCCCCCCAGCTCTCTTCCTCCTCCATCCCCCCCAGCTCTCCTCCTCCACCATCTCCCCAACTCTCTTTCTCCTACATCCCCCCCAACCCTCCTCCTTATCCCAGGGAAGATCGAGATCAAGATCGTGACAGCAGGGGGGGACGAGGCCGAGGGCCGGTGGCTGTCAGAGGAGGACACCAAGAACCTCAAGGAGATCTTCTTCAATGTGCTGGTGAGCGCGGGGGGGAGCGGCCCCCCCATCATGAGTGTCCCCCCATTGCTGGGTCCCCCTGACCCGTGTCCCCCCCAGCTGCAGGGCTCCCCCGAGGTGCACCGGGAGCGGCGGCGGCAGCAGGCACTGCAGGACAATTACCGCTTCGTGTGGGGGGGCCGCCGTGAGCCGCCCCCCCCCGGGGACTCCGAGGACCCCGACTTGTGACCCCCCCCCCCCTCACCCAGTGCTCTGCTGTGGGGCTGCCCCATGGCTGGGTCCCATGGACTGGTTTGGGGGGTCCCTGTGACGTGGGGAAGTGGTTTGGGGGGGGGATATTGGAGGGGGGGTATTTTGTGGGGGTGTAATATGGGGAGGGGGTGATTTGGGGGGGTCCCTCGTTGCCACTGGAGCCGTTTGTGTCCCCCCTTTTTACCAATAAACCGGGTCCCCCGGCTCTGTCTCTTTGTCCGTGACGCGCCCCCACCCGTGTCCGCCCGTCCGGTACCCCCCCCCCCGGGCTCACCGAGGGCCTCGCTGGGTCCTAGTGCCCGCCCCATGGACTGGGCGCAAAGGGGAGGGCTTGTGGGCGCGCCGCAGCCAATCAGGATCAGGAGAGGGCGGGGGCTCGTCTGGTGCTGGCCAATGGGAGCGAGGAGGGGGCGGGTCAATGCCGGGACGCACCTGGTTCACCGGGACCCCTAGAACTGACCGGACCCACCGGGACCCCCCCGGGATCCAGGGCCCGTCCGCGACCTCGGCCCTACCCCACGGTGTCCCCATCCCTGGCCGTGGACTCCCCCGTGTGCGGCCACGCTCTCCCCATCCCGGGCCGTGGTTGCCCCGTACGTACCCCCCCCGGCTCGTGTCCCCACCACTGCCATTGCCCCCTGCACATCTGTGGGGTCCTCAACCACAACCATGCCCCCCACAATGTGGCCACTGTCCCCTCCCGAAGGGGCTGTAACGTGTGGCCCCCGAATGTCCCCGGCTCTTGGTGGCCACCATTGGGTGCTGGTGTCTGCAGGGGCTGGTTCGGGGACCAGGGACCCACAGCGGGGAGGGGATGGGTCCCTGGGTGCTGCCCTGACACTGACACCCCCCCCCCCCCCCCGGTCTCACCTCTTCCCCCCGCCCCCGTTTGGAGCCGTTGAGCCGGTTCCTTGTTCGGGTGCGTCTGAGCCACGTGGAGCCGTGGGCAGGGCCATGGGCAGCACCGGACAGGTACCGGGGGGACCCCCCAGGTGACCCCCTTGCGGCTCCGGGGACAGCCCCTGTTGTGGCTGTAACGAGATTGGGCTGGGCCGGGTCATGGGGGGGGTGTTTGGGGACACTCATGGGGCTGGGGGTGCTCAAATGGGGCTGAAAACTCGCGGGGGCTGGGGGGGAACCGGGGAGGGACCGGGGAAGGGAGGAAGGGGGGCACGGGTAAGGGGCCGGGAGGGATTGGGGGAGACAAAGGGGACACGGGGAGGGATTTGGGGGTCTCCGCAGGACAGGGAGCTGGTGGCGGGGGGGTTCTGTGGGTGCTCGGGGGGGTCCATCCCTGCCCTGTCCCCTGCAGCCCCCGAGGCGCCGCTGTGGGGCCGTGCGGGGCCCCTGGTTCCTGCTGGGCTTCGCCGTGGGGCTGGCGCTGGGGGGCAGCTTCCTGCGAGGCCTTGGGGGGCTGCAAGGCCCCCCAAGAGCCGAGGGTGCTCCCCCCCTGCGCAGCCTCCCCCCGCCCACAGGTGAGACCGGGGGGGGAACCCATGGGAGATAACGGGGGAGGGTTGCGGGAGGACAAGGTCCCGGAAGCAGGGACGGGCGCAGCCGGGGTGGTGGCGGTGACGTCCCCGTGTGGCACCGGGGAGGTGGCACCGAGGGACAAGGGAACGGCTTTACCCTGCCCGAGGGCAGACTGAGATGAGCTCTTAGGCAGAAGCTCTTCTCTGTGAGGGTGCTGAGGCGCTGGCACAGGGTGCCCAGAGAAGCTGTGGCTGCCCCATCCCTGGCAGTGCTCAAGGCCAGGTTGGACACAGGGGCTCGGAGCACCCTGCTCCAGTGGGAGGGGTCCCTGCCCGTGGCAGGGGTTGGGGCTGGAGGAGCTTCAAGGTCCCTCCCAACCCAAACCAACCCCTGTTTCTCTGGGGCTGGCAGTGGGAGCTCTGAGCCTGTGACGCATTTGGGATGTCCTGGATATGGTGGGAGCTCGGAGCTGGGGACCGGGATGGGGCAGTGGCCACAGGACATCCCTGCACTCAGAGGTGCCTACGGCACATCCAGCACACGGAGGTGTCCATGGCCCGCCCCAGCTCCCTCTCTCCCGCAGTGAACAGCAGCCTGGCACAGGCGCTGTACGAGCGGGTGCGTGTCCTGTGCTGGGTCATGACCAGCCCCAGCACCCTGGAGACCAGAGCCAGGCACGTGCAGGCGACCTGGGCCCGGCACTGCAACGTGGTGCTGTTCATGAGCTCCGCGCCAGAGCCGAGCCTCCCGGCCGTGGGGCTGCCCGTGGGGGAAGGTCGGCATCAGCTCTACTGGAAAACCATCCGCGCCTTCCAGTACGTGCACGAGCATCACCTGGACCAGGCCGATTGGTTCCTCAAGGCGGACGACGACACCTTCGTGGTGGTGGCCAACCTGCGCTGGCTCCTGGCCGGGCGCTCCCCGGAGGCCCCCCTGTACCTGGGGAAGCGCTTCAAGCCCTTCGTGCGCCAGGGCTACATGAGCGGGGGGGCCGGGTACGTGCTCAGCAAAGGGGCCCTGCGGCTCCTCGCAGCCGCCTTCGCCGCTGGGACCTGCACCCACAGCAGCCCCGTGGAGGACCTGGCGCTGGGGCAGTGCCTGGAGAAGCTCGGGGTGGCCGCGGGGGACTCCCGGGACTCCCAGGGACGGGAAACGTTCCACCCCTTCCCGCCGGAGCAGCACCTCACCCAGCCCCTGCCCCGCGACCGCTTCTACCCGCAGTACTCCTACTACCCCGTGCAGTGGGTGAGTAGGGCCCCGGCACACGAACCCATCCCATGCGGATCAGAGCGGGGGCACAGAGCCCCCCCCAGTCCCCTCTGAACCCGCAAGGTTCCCTCTGCACCCTCAAGTCTCCTCTGCACCCCCCCAGTCCCCTCTGCACCCCCAAGGTTCCCTCTGTACCCTCAAGTCTCCTCTGCACCCCCCCCAGTCCCCTCTGCACCCGCAAGGTTCCCTCTGCACCCTCAAGTCTCCTCTGCACCCTCAAGTCTCCTCTGCACCCCCAAGGTTCCCTCTGCACCCTCAAGTCTCCTCTGCACCCGCAAGGTTCCCTCTGCACCCTCAAGTCTCCTCTGCACCCTCAAGTCTCCTCTGCACCCCCAAGGTTCCCTCTGCACCCTCAAGTCTCCTCTGCACCCCCAAGGTTCCCTCTGCACCCTCAAGTCTCCTCTGCACCCTCAAGTCTCCTCTGCACCCCCAAGGTTCCCTCTGCACCCTCAAGTCTCCTCTGCACCCCCAAGGTTCCCTCTGCACCCTCAAGTCTCCTCTGCACCCTCAAGTCTCCTCTGCACCCGCAAGGCTCCCTCTGCACCCTCAAGTCTCCTCTGCACCCGCAAGGTTCCCTCTGCACCCTCGTCTCCTCTGCACCCCCCTAGTCCCCTCTGCACCCCCAAGGTTCCCTCTGCACCCTCAAGTCTCCTCTGCACCCCCCAGTCCCTCTGCAGCCTCAAGTCCCCTCCCATTTCATTTGCATAGAGGACAGGCCTCTCTTCTAATTCTCACCTACTCAAAGCTCCGCCCATTTAATTTGCATACAGACCACGCCCATTCTCCTGCACCCCCCCAATGCGTGTCCCGCCCCCTCAGACCACGCCCCCTCTGGCGCCCCCTGCAGGCCGCCGCGTGCTGCTCCGACCTCTCGGTCTCGTTCCACTACGTGGACGGGGTCCAGATGCACGCGCTGGAGTTCCTGACCCACCGGCTGCGGCCCTACGGATACCGGCACCGGTACCGGCCTGACCCCCCCTGACCCCCCCGGCACCGGTACCGGCCTGACCCCCCCTGACCCCCCCGGCACCGGCACCGGCCTGACCCCCCCTGACCCCCCCAGCACCGGCACCGGCCTGACCCCCCCTGACCCCCCCGGCACCGGCACCGGCCTGACCCCCCCTGACCCCCCCGGCACCGGCACCGGCCTGACCCCCCCTGACCCCCCCGGCACCGGCACCGGCCTGACCCCCTCTGACCCCCCCAGCACCGGCACCGGCCTGACCCCCCCTGACCCCCCCGGCACCGGCCTGACCCCCTCTGACCCCCCCGGCACCGGCCTGACCCCCCCTGACCCCCCCGGCACCGGCCTGACCCCCCCTGACCCCCCCGGCACCGGCACCGGCCTGACCCCCCTGACCCCCCCGGCACCGGTACCGGCCTGACCCCCTCTGACCCCCCCGGCACCGGTACCGGCCTGACCCCCCCGGCACCGGCACCGGCCTGACCCCCCTGACCCCCCCAGCACCGGCACCGGCCTGACCCCCCCTGACCCCCCCGGTACCGGCCTGACGCCCTAACCTCCCCCGGCACCAGCACAAACCCCCCTGACACCCCTCCCGGCACCGGTACCAACCTGACCCCGCTGACCCCCCCTAGCACCGGTACCGGCCTGACCGCCTGACCCCCCTTGACAACCCCCCAGCACCTGCACTGGCCTGACCCCCCCCCAGGCACCGGTACCAGCCTGACACCCTGACCCTCCACTGGTACTGGCATGAACCCACTGACTCCCCCTGACCCCCCCCCCGGCAATAGTACCGGCCTGACCCCCTAACTCCCCCGGCACCGGTACTGGCCTGATCCCCACTGACCCACCCCGGTACCGGCATGAACCCCCTCCAACCCCGCTTGACGCCCCCCAAAACCCTTCTAGCACCGATACAGGCCTGACCCCCTGACCCCACTGACCCACACCGGTACCGGTCCTGACCCCCCGAACCCCTTCCGGCACCGGTACCGGCCCCCCCATACACCCTAGCACCAGAACCCTCTTGGTCTCCAGCCCTAAGCCACGGGACAGCCCCAAGGCACAGCCCAACCACAGTCCTATTGCGGGACCCCCGCTCCCCATCCCGATCCCCCCGCGGTGCCACCGCAGGAGCCGCGCTCACAGCGCCAAATCCAACATTGTTACGTACTTACAGTTACAACCCGAAAACGCTGTACACGCCATGACACGCCACGGCACGCCAAGGCACGCTATGACACGCCACAGCACGCCACAGCATGCCATGACACGCCACAGCATGCCATGACACGCTATGACACGCCACAGCACGCCACAGCATGCCATGACACGCCACGACATGCCCTGGCACGCCATGACCTCCCTGGTCCCCCCGAGCCCCGGGGCCCTGGCTCAGTCCCACCGGCGCTGCCGGGGCGTCACAGCGAGGGGCACCCCTACATTCATGGGAGGGTCCCAGGGGTGGGGGCCACGGGGTGGGCCCCCTCCAGGCTCATGGGTGGGCCCCCAGGCCCATGGGTGCCCCTGGCACCACCCAACGGTGAAACGAAGCAATAAATTAAAGAGGATCCCAAGGGGACGGTGACAAAAGGGGGGCTGGGGGGGTCACAGGTTCGGGGGGGGTCTCAGGGCACAGTCGGGGGGGGGGGTTGTACAAAAGGGGCTGTAGAAAAGGGGGTCGGGGCTGCTCCTGTCACGGTGCCGGTGCCAGGGGAGGGGACTTGGGGTGGGGGACCCACGGAGAGGTGGGATGGGGGGGACAGGACCCACGTCAGTGGGGAGCCGTAGGCAGGATGACGTGAATGGGGTGACACGGGCGGTGTGACACGGCCAGCGCTGTCCCCATCGGTGCCCCACACCGAGACACCGGGAGGTGACCACGGTGCCACCAGCGCTGGGTGCTGGGACCTGGCACGGGCAGAGGGACAGGACCGGGAGAGCTCCCGGCAGGAGCCGTGTAATAAATAGAGCCCCAGGACAGCGAACCGGGGCCGGTGGCACCGGGGGCTGGTGGCGGCCCCCGCAGCCCGGGGGGGGGCCGTGGCTACACCAGTGCCGTGTGCGGCTCGCAGGGCCCGCAGCTGCTCCTGCGGCCGGTGCCGCCGGCGCTGTCGGTGCTGTCGGCGCTGTCGCCGGGCCCCTCTCCGGGGCAGCCGTGCTGCACCAGGATGTCCGCGCACTCCCGGCTGCCGGCGCGGCGCGCGTAGAACAGCGCCGTGTGCCCGCGGCCGTCCCGGGCCCGAGCGTCCGCTCCGTGCTGCGGGGACACGGGCGTCAGGGCCGCGCTCACCGGGAGGGGATCGGGGATGTGGAGATGGGGGATGCGGGGCTGGGGGATGCGGGGATGAGGGATGCGGGGAGGGGCGACGTGGGAATGGGGGATGTGGGGATGGGGGATGTGGGTATGGGGGATGCGGGGTTGAGGGATGCGGGGCTGGGGGATGTGGGGATGGGGGATGCGGGGAGGGGCGACGTGGGAATGGGGGATGTGGGGATGGGGGATGTGGGGATGTGAGGATGGGGGATGTGGGTATGGGGGATGCGGGGTTGAGGGATGCGGGGCTGGGGGATGTGGGGATGGGGGATGCGGGGAGGGGCGACGTGGGAATGGGGGATGTGGGGATGGGGGATGTGGGGATGTGAGGATGGGGGATGTGGGTATGGGGGATGCGGGGATGAGGGACGTGGGGATGGGGGACGTGGAGATGGGGGATGTGGGGATGGGGATGTGGGGATGGGGGATGCGGGGATGAGGGACGTGGGGATGGGGGATGTGGGGATGGGGGAGGTGGGGATGGGGGACGTGGAGATGGGGGATGTGGGGATGGGGGATGCGGGGATGAGGGACGTGGGGATGGGGGATGTGGGGATGGGGGAGGTGGGGATGGGGGACGTGGAGATGGGGGATGTGGGGATGGGGGATGCAAGGATGGGGGATGTGGGGATGGGGGACGGGGGGATGGGGGATGCAGGGATGTGAGGATGGGGGATGTGGGGATGGGGGACGTGGGGATGGGGGACGTGGAGATGGGGTACATGGGGATGGTGGATGCGGGGGTGGGCCTCTGGGGCTGCGGTTATCCCGAGGGACTTGCAGTTTGGGGGCGTTCTGTGGCTGAGCTGTGATGCCCATGGCCATGCCTTGTCCCACATGGGCACAGCACATTCCCCGTGGCCCCACCATATCCCCCATGGCCATGTCCTACATGGCCACTCCATGACCCCCATGATCACACCACATCCCCTATGGCCATCTCATGACCACACCACATCCCCTATGGCCATCCCATGACCACACCGCACACCCCTCCCTTGGCCACACCACGTCCCTCCTGGCCACACCATGCCCATGACTATGCCATGGTCCCCATGACCACCCCACATCCCACATCCCCCATGGCCATCCCACAACCCCCATCCCTCATAACCACCCATCCCACCCCCTTGCACCCCCTTGCCCCCACGTACCCAGAGCAGCAGCTGGGTGATGACCACCAGCCCCATGTCACAGGCCACGTGCAGCGCCGGGCGCCCGTCCCCATCTGCAGTGCTGACGTTGAGCTGCTCCTTCTTGCTGTGGGCCAGGAGCAGCAGCACCAGCTCCAGGTCCTTGTCCTGCACGGCGCGGAGGAGCTGCTCCCCCAGCGGCCCCTCGGCCTCCGGCAGCGGCGCCAGGAACAGCTTCTGCTCGTACTTAGCCCGGATCCAGGCCTCCCGCTCCTCCCTGCGGGCAGGGGCACAGCGCGTCACGGGCTGGGGAGGGGGGGTCCGGGTCCCGGGGGGGGGCAGCACCCACCGGGAGGACTCGGGGGTGGGTTTGCTGCGGCCCTGCGGGCTCTTCTCCCAGATGCTGTTGGCGGTGGCGTTGCCGATGGAGGTCAGCACGAGGGTCAGCTCCCGTGGCCAATCGTCCAGGTCCAGCGAGCGCACGCGCGAGAGGTGCGTGCCCAGGTTGCGGTGGATCCCCGAGCACTCGATGCAGATCAGGGCGCCCAGGTTCAGGCTGGCCCAGGTCGGGTCTGGGGGGGGGGGGCATGGAGATGGTTGGTGACACAATGGGGGCATCGCATCAACCTGGGAACCCCCCCCGGCTTGATGGCACCTGATGGAGCATGGCCCATGGCATTGGGTGGCCCATGGTGCCATGTGGCAATGGGGCTTCCTAGACCAGGCCTTTGGGTAACCCAATGGCATGACATGACCCATGGCATTGGTGGCCCATGGTGCTTCCTTGCCCAAGTTCTTGGTGGCATGAAATGGCCCATGGCATCCCATGGCATCCCATGGCACACGGTGGCTCCTCACCCAGGGCATTAGATGGCCCATGGTGGCACATAGCACATGATGCTTCCTTGCACACGTTGGCCCACTGGGTGGCCATGGTTGTGCATGGTGCTTCCTCACCCAGGGCATTAGATCGCCCATGGCATGACGTGGTCCAGAGCATGACATCATGTGGCACACAGTGCCCAGGACATTGGGTGTCCATCACACCATCACAGCACACCTCAACCTGTGGCTCTGCCACGTGGTACCAAGTGACCGATGGCTCCACACAGCACCATGAGAGCAGCGACACTGCACAGCCCCGGTGTCCTGTGTCACTGCGTCACCTCTGACCCCCCACGACTGCCCATGTCCCCCCACATCCCCAGCGACCCCAACACTCACTGGGTGCCCCACAGTCCACACAGAACGAGTTGCCGCGGGCATTGCGGATGGCCTGGATGGCCACGGCCTCACTCTGGCTGTCCATGCGCGCCTGCGGGGGGACATGGGGACAATGAGCGGCGCTGGTGACGTGGTGGCCCCCCCGTGGCCACTGCCAAGTCCCACCTTGTTCTTGCTGCTCTCGCAGCACTGGAGGCTAGCCAGGATCTGGCTCTCGATGGCCTGCACCCAGGCGTCACGCTCCTCGAAGCTGCTCGCCTCGAAGTGCCAGGTCTGCCCCGTGCTGGACACGATGAGGAACTCGAAGTTCTCCTCTTCTGCAGGAGCAAAAACCCAACGCCCCAAACCAACGGTGGGTGGTGGGGCAGGGGGGATCCAACCCCCTATGGGTGCCCCAGCGCCCACAGCACCCATAGGTCCGCAGCAGAGGATGGAGCAGGGCAGGAGGAGCAAGGGGGAGCCGGGGGGCAGGAGGAGCCGTTACCTGTTTTATACAGATTTCTTAAACTACCAAAGCTTTTTAGCTTCCACATTTTGCGCTTGGCTGTGGGAGGGTCCGGAGCAGCGGGGGCAGAGAGAGGAAAGGGGGGGACAGAGTCACCAGAGCAGAACCGCCAAGCCCCGAGGGACAGGGGACAGGGGACAGCGCGAGGGGTGCAGGGAGGGACAGAGCAAGTGGGGTTCAGCAGTGGTCGAGCATCCAGGGGCATCGTCCCCATGGATGCGGCAATGGGTCCGTGGGCATCCAGGGCCTGAGGGACCCACGGCCATGGCCTCACCTTCCGCCTGCCCGGCAGAGCCCTCCGTCTTGGACGGTGTCATCAGCTTCTTCCTCCGGTGCTTCTTCCTGTCCATGAGCGGCGACGGCGGCGGCTCCCGGCCCGCGCTGCCGGGGCTGGAGATGGCTTCGAAGGGGGCATCTGTGGAGACACCAACACCGATGGGTGCCAGGGACACCAGGACCACCAGGGCCAGCAGGGCCAAGGGGGTCACCGGGAGCCGAGGGCACCAGGACCACAGGAGGCACCACAATCACCAAGCGCACCAGGGTTGGTGACCATTGAAGCCACGAGGGTGGCCAGGTCCACCAGAAACACTGGGTTCTCCATGGTCACCAGGTTCACAACTGTCACTGGGGCCAGCAGAGCCACCAGGGTCACCAAACCCACCGGAGTCACTGGGGTCAACAGGGACATCAGAGGGTGACCCAGGTGCAAAAGAGCCACCGGGCTTTTCACCAGCAGCACCAGGACCCCTGGAACCACCAGGGTCACCAAACCCGCTGGGGTTGCTGAGCTAACCAAAGCCACCACATTCACCATGGAGTCCAAGATCACCAGGGCCACCAAGGGCTACCGGGTCTCGGGGTTTACCAGGTCCACGGGGTCACTGGAACCAACATGGGATGGGACAAGGGGACAGCAGGAAGGGACAAGGGGTCCCTGGTTCTATCCTGGGGTGGTGGCCGGGTCCATTGGGACAGGAGGTAGTAGTACAAGGGGGCAGGAGGGGGCGCAAGGGGGCAGGAGGGGGCACAAGGGGCAGGAGGGGGCACAAGGGGGCAGGAGGGGGCACAAGGGGCAGGAGGGGGCACAAGGGGGCAGGAGGGGGCACAAGGGGCAGGAGGGGGCACAAGGGGCAGGAGGGGGCACAAGGGGGCAGGAGGGGGCACAAGGGGCAGGAGGGGGCACAAGGGGGCAGGAGGGGGCAGGAGGGGGCAGGAGCTGTCACTGCCACTCACCGGAGCTGACTCTGGCGCTGGAGGCAGAGGCACAGCGCTGCAGGGACCGCTCGCCCTTACCCGGTACCTTCAGCCCTGGCTCAGGGGGGAGGCTGAGCCCCACGGCTGGGGGGGGGCACCAGTGACCCCCGGTCCTGCAGGACCACCCCATTTCCACCAGCACCCCCAGATCCTGCTGAACCCCCATTGCCACCAGCACCCTCAGTGCTGCTGAACCCCCATTGCCACCAGCACCCCCCATTGCTGCAGAACCTCCATTGCCACCAGCACCCCCATTGCTGCTGAGCCCCCATTGCCACCAGCACCCCCATTGCTGCTGAACCCCCATTTCCACCAGCACCCCCATTGTTGCTGAGCCCCCATTGCCACCAGCACCCTCAGTGCTGCTGAACGCCAACTGCCACCAGCACCCCCAGCACCTGCTGAACACTCAATGCCACCAGCACCCCCATTGCTGCTGAACCCCCATTTCCACCAACACCCCCATTGCTGCTGAGCCCCCATTGCCACCAGCACCCCCAGATCCTGCTGAACCCCCATTGCCACCAGCACCCTCAGTGCTGCTGAACCCCCATTGCCACCAGCACCCCCATTGCTGCTGAACCCCCATTTCCACCAACACCCCCATTGCTGCTGAGCCCCCATTGCCACCAGCACCCCCAGATCCTGCTGAACCCCCAATGCCACCAGCACCCTCAGTGCTGCTGAACCCCCATTGCCACAAGCACCGCCCATTGCTGCTGAGCCCCCATTACCACCAGCACCCTCAGTGCTGCTGAACCCCCATTGGCACCAACACCCCCATTGCTGCTGAACCCTCATTGGCACCAACACCCCCAGCTCCTGCTGAACCCCCATTGTCACCAGCACCCTCAGTGCTGCTGAGCCCCCATTGCCACCAACACCCCCATTGCTGCTGAACCCCCATTGCCACCAACACCCCCAGCTCCAGCTGAACCCCCATTGCCACCAGCACCCCAAGATCCTGCAGAACCCCCATTGCCACCAGCGCCCCCATTGCTGCTGAGCACCCATTGCCACCAGCACCCTCAGTGCTGCTGAGCACCCATTGCCACCAGCACCCCCATTGCAGCTGAACCCCCATTGCCACCAACACCCCCAGCTCCAGCTGAACCCCCATTGCCACCAGCACCCCAAGATCCTGCAGAACCCCCATTGCCACCAGCACCCTCAGTGCTGCTGAACCCCCATTGCCACCAGCGCCCCCATTGCTGCTGAGCCCCCATTGCCACCAGCACCCTCAGTGCTGCTGAGCCCCCATTGCCACCAGCGCCCCCATTGCTGCTGAGCCCCCATTGCCACCAGCACCCCCAGATTCTGCTGAACCCCCATTGCCACCAGCACCCTCAGTGCTGCTGAAGCCCCATTGCCACAAGCACCGCCCATTGCTGCTGAGCCCCCATTGCCACCAGCACCCTCAGTGCTGCTGAGCACCCATTGCCACCAGCACCCCCATTGCTGCTGAACCCTCATTGGCACCAACACCCCCAGCTCCTGCTGAACCCCCATTGCCACCAGCACCCTCAGTGCTGCTGAGCACCCATTGCCACCAACACCCCCATTGCTGCTGAACCCCCATTGCCACCAACACCCCCAGATCCAGCTGAACACCCATTGCCACCAGCACCCCAAGATCCTGCAGAACCCCCATTGCCACCAGCGCCCCCATTGCTGCTGAGCACCCATTGCCGCCAGCACCCTCAGTGCTGCTGAGCCCCCATTGCCACCAGCGCCCCCATTGCTGCTGAGCCCCCATTGCCACCAGCACCCCCATTGCTGCTGAGCCCCCATTGCCACCAGCACCCCCATTGCTGCTGAACCCCCATTGCCACCAGCGCCCCCATTGCTGCTGAGCCCCCATTGCCACCAGCACCCTCAGTGCTGCTGAGCACCCATTGCCACCAGCACCCCCATTGCTGCTGAACCCCCATTGCCACCAGCACCCCCAGCTCCTGCTGAACCCCCATTGCCACCAGCACCCCCATTGCTGCTGAGCCCCCATTGCCACCAGCACCCTCAGTGCTGCTGAGCCCCCATTGCCACCAGCGCCCCCATTGCTGCTGAGCCCCCATTGCCACCAGCACCCCCATTGCTGCTGAGCCCCCATTGCCACCAGCACCCCCATTGCTGCTGAACCCCCATTGCCACCAGCGCCCCCATTGCTGCTGAGCCCCCATTGCCACCAGCACCCTCAGTGCTGCTGAGCACCCATTGCCACCAGCACCCCCATTGCTGCTGAACCCCCATTGCCACCAGCACCCCCAGCTCCTGCTGAACCCCCATTGCCACCAGCACCCCCATTGCTGCTGAGCCCCCATTGCCACCAGCACCCTCAGTGCTGCTGAGCCCCCATTGCCACCAGCGCCCCCATTGCTGCTGAGCCCCCATTGCCACCAGCACCCCCATTGCTGCTGAGCCCCCATTGCCACCAGCACCCCCATTGCTGCTGAACCCCCATTGCCACCAGCGCCCCCATTGCTGCTGAGCCCCCATTGCCACCAGCACCCTCAGTGCTGCTGAGCACCCATTGCCACCAGCACCCCCATTGCTGCTGAACCCCCATTGCCACCAGCACCCCCAGCTCCTGCTGAACCCCCATTGCCACCAGCACCCCCATTGCTGCTGAGCCCCCATTGCCACCAGCACCCTCAGTGCTGCTGAGCACCCATTGCCACCAGCGCCCCCATTGCTGCTGAGCCCCCATTGCCACCAGCGCCCCCATTGCTGCTGAACCCCCATTGCCACCAGCGCCCCCATTGCTGCTGAGCCCCCATTGCCACCAGCACCCTCAGTGCTGCTGAACCCCCATTGCCACCAGCGCCCCCATTGCTGCTGAGCCCCCATTGCCACCAGCACCCCCATTGCTGCTGAGCCCCCATTGCCACCAGCACCCCCATTGCTGCTGAGCCCCCATTGCCACCAGCACCCCCATTGCTGCTGAGCCCCCATTGCCACCAGCACCCCCATTGCACCTGAATCCCGCCCCGGTCCCCGGGCTCCCCCCGCACTCACCCCCCCCCTCGTCCCGCAGGAGCCCGTTGGCGCTGGGGGCGGGGCCGCAGGCGGAGATCGCGCGGGGGGGGCGCTTCCCCGGGACCTTGACCGTGGTGCGGAGCAAATCCATCTCCTTCCCATGGGTGCTGTGCAGGTAATCCTGTATGGGACAGGAGAGGTGACACCGGGTCCCGTATGGGACAGGAGAGGTGACACCGGGTCCTGTATGGGACAGGAGAGGTGACACCGGGTCCTGTATGGGACAGGGGAGGTGACACCGGGTCCCGTATGGGACAGGAGAGGTGACACCGGGTCCTGTATGGGACAGGAGAGGTGACACCGGGTCCTGTATGGGACAGGGGAGGTGACACCGGGTCCTGTATGGGACAAGGAGGTGACACCGGGTCCTGTATGGGACAAGGAGGTGACACCGGGTCCCGTATGGGACAGGAGAGGTGACACCGGGTCCCGTATGGGACAGGGGAGGTGACACCGGGTCCCGTATGGGACAGGAGAGGGGACACCGGGTCCCGTATGGGACAAGGAGGTGACACCGGGTCCCGTATGGGACAGGAGAGGTGACACCGGGTCCCGTATGGGACAGGGGAGGTGACACCGGGTCCCGTATGGGACAAGGAGGTGACACCGGGTCCCGTATGGGACAGGGGAGGTGACACCGGGTCCCGTATGGGACAGGAGAGGTGACACCGGGTCCCGTATGGGACAGGGGAGGTGACACCGGGTCCCGTATGGGACAGGAGAGGTGACACCGGGTCCCGTATGGGACAGGGGAGGTGACACCGGGTCCCGTATGGGACAGGAGAGGTGACACCGGGTCCCGTATGGGACAGGAGAGGTGACACCGGGTCCCGTATGGGACAGGGGAGGTGACACCGGGTCCCGTATGGGACAGGAGAGGTGACACCGGGTCCCGTATGGGACAGGGGAGGTAACACCGGGTCCCGTATGGGACAGGAGAGGTGACACCGGGTCCCGTATGGGACAGGGGAGGTGACACCGGGTCCCGTATGGGACAGGGGAGGTGACACCGGGTCCCGTATGGGACAGGGGAGGTGACACCGGGTCCCGTATGGGACAGGGGAGGTGACACCGGGTCCCGTATGGGACAGGGGAGGTGACACCGGGTCCTGTATGGGACAGGGGAGGTGGCAGCGGTCCCGCAGGGGCCCGGGGCAGGCGCTGTGGCCGCGGGCACTCACATTCACGCTGGGGTGGTAGAGCAGGAGCCCGTTGCTGCTCAGGGTCACGTATTTCTTCTTCCACTCCTTGTTGAGGGAGTTGCCGCTGCGCTTCAGCAGGAAGCTCTGGGCAGGGACAGGGACAGGGGCAGCGCTGGCACCGGGGGGGGGACATCGCCGCTTCCCCCCGCGGCCAAAACCCACCTGCTTGATGGGCACCGGCACCGAGCGGGCGGTGCTGGGGCCCTCCAGGCTCCGCTTGTCCGTGTCGCTGCCGCGGCGAGTCTGTGGGGACAGGGGTGGGGATGGGGACAGGGGTGGGGATGGGGACAGGGACAGGAGACAGAACAGGTACAAGGAGAGGGATGGGGATGGGACAAGGACAGGGACAGAGAACGGGGACCGGGACAGGGACAGAGGATGGGGACAGGGGAATTGAACACATAAGGCCAGGGCACCCACCCCCGGTGGCACTGGGGTACCCAAATGCCTCCCTGTGCCACGCTGGGAAAATATGGGCGCCACATGGATGCCACATGCCCCCTGTGCTGCCAGAGCACCACGGTGAGGCACCCTAGATCCACGTGCCCCCCTGTGCCACCGCCCTGCCAAAAGGACACTATGGTGGCTATATGTCCCTTGTTGCCACCACCCTCCCAAGGGGACACTGAGGGGACCAAACGTCCCTGCTGGTGCCGCGGTCACTCACGGCGAAGAGGCTGGTGCGGCGCTTGGCCCCGCGGTGCAGGGAGCTGGGGGTGCCGGGGACCACGGGGGTGTCGCTGCGCAGGTCCCGGTGGGTGACGTTGGGGGTGGAGGGCAGCGAGGACGAGTAATCACTGGTGTGGCCATTGCTGGTCTGGGGGCACAGTGGGGTCAGAGCCACCACCGGAGCCCCATGGCCAGGGGTGGGTAATGGGGGGTACCTGGCCAGGGTGGGAGCCCCCGAGTGGGGTGGAGGCAGCTGAGTGGCTGGGGGAGCTGGGCAGGGACTTGCAGGAGGCCACGAGCTGCTGCTGCTTCCTCAGCGCCACCACCTTCTGTGCCACTGCTCCAAGAGCCTCGTGTCAGGTGGGATGTGGGACATGGGACATGGCACCGAGACCCCAGCCACCACCATGGTCCCATCCCACCTCCACCACCACCATGGTCCCATCAAACCTCCATCACCACCATGGTCCCATCCCACCTCCATCACCACCATGGTCCCATCCCACCTCCATCACCACCATGGTCCCATCCCACCTCCACCACCACCATGGTCCCATCCCACCTCCATCACCACCATGGTCCCATCCCACCTCCACCACCACCATGGTCCCATCAAACCTCCACCACCACCATGGTCCCATCAAACCTCCACCACCACCATGGTCCCATCACACCTCCATCACCAGCCATGGTCCCATCCCACCTCCATCACCACCATGGTGCCATCACACCTCCATCACTGCTATGGTCCCATCACACCTCCACTCAACTATGGTCCCCATTCCACCTCCATCACCAGCCATGGTCCCGTCACACCTCCATCACCAGGCATGGTCCCATCCCCCCTCCACTGCAGCCATGGTCCCCATCCCACCTCCATCACCACCATGGTCCCATCCCACCTCCCTCCACCGCCCCCGTCCCCCCGGCACACTGGGCACCCACCCTCGGTGAAGACCCTGTCCACGTTGAGGCCGTACGTGGCGCAGGTCTCGTAGTAGAGGCAGCGCCTCATGTCCCCGCAGAGCGCGCGGGCGCGGGCGTCCTCCACCACGCGTGGGCTGGAGGAGCTGATCTTGTCTGTGGGGAGCAGCGGTGAGGGGGGGTTGTCCCCTCCCCATGCCGGCCCCATGGGGGTCCCCCCCCGGCTCACCCTGGGTGCCCACCAGCGCCAGGGCCACCTCAGCGGCGCCCCGGTGGGTGACGAGCAGCTCGTGGAGCTTCACCACCTCCTGGAAGCTGCCTTCGCTCTCCAGGCTGAACACGAAGATGACGGCGTCGGCCCAGCTGGCAAACTGGGGAGGGGGGGACACGAAGAGGGGGTCAGAGCCTGGCCCCGCTGCTGGACCCCCCGGCCCGGCCCACACCCACCTCTGGGTCCGGGGGTCCTCCTTCCTCCCGGATGAGCAGGAGGTGGCTCTGGCCATCAACCGTCACCTCACGCTTGAACTGGCCACCTGAGGCAGGGAGAAAGCAGGGAACCCACGCTGAGCTGCACCCATGGCCTGAGGCCCAATGGGCTGGAGCACCCCACGGCCATGAGCACCCTATGGCCATGAGCACCCCACGGCCATGAGCACCCCATGGCCACGAGCACCCCACAGCCATGAGCACCCTATGGCCATGAGCAGCCCACGGCCATGAGCACCCTATGGCCATGAGCAGCCCACGGCCATGAGCACCCGATGGCCATGAGCAGCCCACGGCCATGAGCACCCGATGGCCATGAGCAGCCCACGGCCATGAGCACCCGATGGCCATGAGCACCCCAGGGCCTTGAGCACCCAGTGACCATGAGCACTCCATGGCCTTGAATACCCCATGGGCTGGAGAACCCCATGGCTCTGAGCACCCGATAGCCATGAACACCCCACAGCCTTGAGCAACTCAACGGCCATGAGCACTACACGGGTTGGAGCACTTCATAGCCTTAAGCATTCCATGGCCTTGAGTACCCCATGGCCATGCCCAACAGTATGGTTTTGACTGTCCTCTTGTCCATACTCAGAACCATAGCCTTGTCCATCCCATAGTCATGGACTAAGTTCAGGCCATGGTCATGCCCAACCCTGTGACCATGCTCAGCTCCATGATCGTAGTCCATCCCTACGGCCTTGTACATCCCATGGCCAAGCTCAAGCTCATGATCATGCTCAGCTCTACTAGGACCATGTCCATCCCCATGGCCATGTCCATCCTCACAGCCATGTCCAGCACCACAGCCATTGCTGTGTCCACCCCCATGGCCATGTCCACCCCCATGGCCATGGCCATCCCCACGGCCACTCACTCTCGGTGGGCTCCAGGCCCACATAGGAGCCGGTGAGGAAGCGATGGACAAGTGCAGACTTCCCACTCCTGCTACTGCCCAGGACACCCTGGGGACAGAGCAGAGGAGGTGTCAGGGTGCTCATGGGGACAGGGACACAGGGACACGGGGACAGGGACATGGGGACAGGAGCATGGGGACACAGAGACACAGGGACATGGGGACAGGGGCATGGGGACATGGTACCCACCAAGCGGATCTCAGGGATGGAGCGACCCAGGGTCCATTCCTGGCTGTTGACCAGAGCCTCTGTGGGGCAGGAGAAGGGTGGGACGGTGCCACCAGCCCCAGGCTGGGCCAGGCCACCCCCCACCCGTGCCGCGGCACCGGCAGCAGCCGTGGGCAGCACCCGCCGTCACCAGGCAACGCACCGGGGGCGGCGGAGACGTGACGTGATGTGCGGGGACAGGGACATGGAGCCCGGCACGGGATGGGGATGGGGATGGGAATGGGGTGGGAATGGGGGTGAAGCGTGTCAGGAGGACATGGCCTGGCACAGGGAGATGATGGGCACCAGGACACGATGAGCACCAGGATGTGTCGTACCATGAGGACACAACAGGCACCAGGACGCAATGTGGCACCAGTACGTGGCCTGGCACAGGATGTTGATGGGTGCCAAGCGGCAACACAGCATGAGGGCGCAGAACCAGGACATGATGGGCACCAGGACACGATGGCACAACGATGTGGTGTGGCAAGAAAACATAGCGTGGCATGAGGACCCAATGGGCATCAGGACACGATGGCACCAAGATGCAGCATGGCACGAGGGCACAATGGGTTTCAGGCCACGATGGGCACCGGGACACGGTGCTGCACGTGACGGGCACGAGGACGTGACGGCTGCGGCGCACATGACGACATGGGAGGCACGAGGCCGTGGCGTGACACGGGGACGCGAGGAGCACGAGGAATCGGCACCCGCTGGGCACGAGGATGCACCCAGCCCCGCGCACGAGGACATGGCGCGAGGACACAGCGTGACACGAGCATGCGGCGGCGCACGAGGATGTTCCCTGTGTCCCCCCCCAGCCCCTGGGCGCCATCAGAAGGGAAACTGAGGCCGGGCAAAGGCAGAAGGTGCCTTCCTTTCCTGTGCCTCAGTTTCCCCGGTACAGGCAGGGTCAACCTGCTCCTGTCCCCCCATGCACCCCATGGCACCAGGGGGACAGACGGACACAGGCAGAGGATGGATGGACATGCGATAGGTGTCACAGATGGCGGGGAGATGGACGGACGGATGCCAGCACAGGAGGACGCATGAGGATTGAGCCCCACAGAGCCACCACAGTGGGGAAACTGAGGCACAAGGGCCCCATGGCACCTGAGGCCGCTTAGGGGTGGCCTTGACTTGCTGTGTCCCCAGCCCTCAGCCATGGGGCGCAGACGGGTCCCAGCCCCGTACAATCCCCCTCCCATCCCCACAACCCCTCCTCAGCCCCATTGCACCCATTCCCACCCCACCCAGCTCCCCCAGGGACACCGAGGTGCTGCCCCACAGCCCACGGCAGGGCCGGCCCATGGGATCCGCACACCCCTCCCCATCGCACGGCGCTCACCGGGGGCCGCGGGGAAACTGAGGCACGTCCCGGACCGCCCGGTACTCACGGGGGGGGGCCCAGGGGGGCGCGGGGGGGGGCGCGGGGCTCTTGGCGAAGATGCCGCTGATGAACTTGAGCATCTTGCGGTCGCGGGTGGAGGCTCGGCCGCCTTCGCGCCCCCGTTTGAGCCCCGTCTCGGTACCGGCGGCACCGGGGGCCGCAGCGGGAGCCGGGACCGGAGTCAGCCCCCCCGCTACCGGGGGCAGGTCGCTGTAATCCAGGGTCTTGCTTTTGCCTTTGTGAGGGGAGAAGCGACCCCGTCCCGGCGGCCTCGGCCCCGCCTCAGGTCCCGCTTTGCCCCCCGCGGCTTTGGGCCGCCCCTTGCCCTCGCCCTCGGGCCACGAGAGGCGGCTGCCCCCGGCCCCGCTCGCGGTCGCCTTCAGGGGCCCTTTGGTCGCCTTCAGAGGCTCCCCGGGGGTCGCCACTTTGAACGGCTTCGTCCCGGTCAAGCGGAGCCGGCGGGGCCCGGCCGAGGGGTGCGGGGAGGACACGGGGTGCGGGGGGGGTTTGGCCAGCTCCGGGGTCACCTCGGGGCACCCCCACGTTGCCTGGGCCAGCAGCGGGGGCCGCGGGGTCGCCAGGGCCGGGGGGGGCCGCCCCCGCTCCCCTGTGGCCTCCAAGGTGCCCTTGGACCCCCCTCGCGGGGTGAGGTCTGGTTTTGGGGGTACAGCGGGGGGCAGGGAGGCCGCGGGGGGTTTTGGGGGTACGGCGGGGGGCGGCGGGAGCGCAGTCGGGTCCGGTTTGGGAGGGACAAGCGGGGGTTGGGGGGGGGGAAGAGACGCCGGGTCGGGTTTGGGGGGTACAACCGGAGGGGGGGGCAGCAGGGTCGGGTCGGGTTTTGGGGGTACAACGGGGGGGGTGGAGGTGGGAGAACGGGGCCGGCGGGAGGCGGCGGCGGCGGCGGGGCGGGGAGGGGGGGCCGAGGCCTCGGTGGTGGGCACCGGGCCCGGGCTGGGGGTGCGGGGGCTGCCGGGGGGGGCCGCAGCGTCGGGGGGGCCGGTTGTACTTATCCAAAGAGCGTCCTGGCGCTGGAAGAGCCGCTCGGGCCGCTTCGTTCTGCCGCCGCCACCGGGATCCTCGGGGCGGGCGGCATCAACCGGCCTCCCCCCGGGGCGGGGGGACCCATCGCTGCCCCCCCCCGCCGCCGCCGCCGCCGCCGCCGGCTCCGGTTCTCCCGGCGCTGCCGCCACCGACTCGAGCTTGACGAGGGTGAGGGAGATGAGGAAGGTTGTGCGGCGCTGGAGGCCGCTGGTCCTGCTCATGGGTGCGGGCAGGGACACCCCCCCCGGCCCGGGCAGGCGGCGAAGCCCCCCCCTCGCTGTCCCTGTCCCCGTCGCTGTGTATCCGCGTCCCCCCCCCCGTTCCCGGTGTTCCCGGTTCGCTGGAGGATGCTCGGCGCCGTCCCCACCCCCGGCCCTGCCTCCCCGAAGCCTTTCCCCGCTCCTCGCCCGCCCCCGGAGGGGTTGGAACCGACACCGCCCCCCCCCACCGAACAAACCCCCCCCCCCATAACAACCCCCCCACCCAACAGAGCAAACCCCTCCCGGAGCGCGCAACCCTCTCCCCTGGTTAAAGACCCGGGGGCACCGTGGGGGGCCCCCCCCCAAGCATGGGCGCGGATGTGGGGGTCCGGGGGGGGGGAGTTATAGGGTGGGGGGAATCTGTTGGGATGGGGGTGGGGGGGAGAGGGGGCATCGAGGGGCACGGGGGGTTATGGGAGGTGTGTGGGGGGGTGATGGGGAGGTATGGGGGGGCTATAGGGGAGTTGTGGTGCGATTATGGGGGCTATGGGGGGGGGCTATGGAGCGATTATGGGGGGACTATGGAGGTGTTGTGGGGTCCCTGTTTGGGGGGTCCCGTGGGGGTCCCCACAACACGATCCCGGCCGCAGCCTCCCTTTTCCCGTCATGTTTTTAGCATCAACCTCCCTCTCCCCACTCCCGCATCCCGTTATCCCGTTGCCGTGGCAGCGGCGGGGCCAGGGATGGAGCCCTACGGGCGGTCCCCAGCGGTTCCCCCCCCATCCCGGTCTATGTTTCCCCCCCCCCCCGGGGGTGCTGAGTTTCGGGGGTCGTTCCCCCCCCCCTCCGCTGCCTTCCCTCCCCCCTTGTTACTGCCACATTCCCGCTGCTCGTGACAGAACCGGGAGCGTCTCCCCAGCAACGCGCCCACGGCACCACCGGGATGGATGGATGAGGGGGGGGCACTCCTTGATCCCCCTCCTTGTCCCTCCCTGTCACTAGGGGGGTGACACGTGATCCCCTCACAGCCCCCCCCATAGTGCCAGTGTTGCCCCCCTCCCATTCCCAGTCCATTCCAGTCCCTCCCAGTGCCCCCCTGCAGTCTTCAGGAGACAGGCTGGGTGCCCCCCCATCACCCATGGGTGGCTCTTGTGTGTCTCCCCCCAACTATGGGGGCGTCACGGCGAGTCTGACACCACCACCCCCCCCCAAACCAGTCACATCCCCATCGACATCCCCAGGTCCTGCTGCCCCTGTTGCTGCCCTGCTGCCCCGTTGGGGCTGAGGGGGAGGTCAGAAGCACCCACAGCAGGTGACAGCTGGTCCCTGCGGTGGGGGTGCTGGGGTGGGGGGGTCCCTGTGCCCCCCTATCCGTGGGTACCACTTTCTGGGTGCTTAGCAACGAGGCATCCCCCTGCTTCTTGTTGCCATGGCAACAGTGCTGGGGAGATGCCAGCACACACGGGGGGGGGGGCGTGCAGGGATGCAGAGGGGGGACACAGGGATGTGGAGTGGGGGCACAAGGATGGGAGGCACAAGAACTGGGGGACACGGGGATGGGGGCACACAGATGTGTGTGTTGGGGGTGGAACCAGCACCCAAGTCCCTGGGGACACCATCCCATTGGACACCCACCAATGGGGACCATGGGATGGGAGAGCATCCCCCCACCCACAGCACCTCCATGGGGCCCTCCAGAATCAGGGCCCTCCCCACATCCCCCCCCGGGTGCTGCCCCCCCCCCCCCCCCCGAGTTGAGGAAACGGCCCCAACGTCACCGACCGCAGCCCCGGACTGAGGCACCGGAAACCAGCAAAGGCGGCAGCAGGAGGAGGCAGGGGAGGGGCTGGGGACCCCCAAACCCACTCTCCCCAGCTCTGACCCCTTCAACATGTCCCCAAGTGGGTCCTGGGGGGTACTGGGGATCCCCAGCCCTGGGCAGCGTCAAGGGAGGGAACCAGGACCCCACAGTTTGTGAGGGCCCTGAGGGGAGTTGGGGGTCACAGGGACCCCCCTGTGTGCATGGATACCTGCCCAGGGTTCGGTGTGGGGCAGGGAGGACCGGTGTCATGAGCTGTCCGGATGCCCATCATCCAGCCACCATCCTCCTGCCCACCCAGCATCATCCATTCCTCTGTCCTTCTGTCCATCCAACCATCAAACCGCCACCCCCCCCAGCCCTCCATCTGCCCATCTCACCAGCCCCCATCTCTCTGTGTATGCATTCATCCCTCCATCCCTCTGTCCATCCCTCCATCCATCCCGCAGCTCATCCCTCCCTCCCTCCCTCCCTCCCTCCCTCTATTCCTCCCTTCAGCCACCTGACCACCTGCCTGTTCTATCCATCTGTCCGTCCATCCATCCATCCATCCATCCATCCATCACCCCTCCGTCCATGCCTCCATCCATCCGTCTGTCCCAACACTCATCCCTCTGTTATCCACTGTGCATCCCTCTGTCCATCCACCCTGCTGTCCATCCATCTGTTCATCCACACATCCTTTGTCCCTCGATCCATCCCTCCATCCATCCATCCCTCCATCCCTCCCTCTCTCCATCCATCCATCCATCCATCCATGTATGTATGTCTCCCTCCATCCATCTGGTCATCCACCCCCCTGTCCATTCACACATCCATCATCCCACTGTTCATCCCTCTGTCTATCCCCCTGTACATCCATCCGTCCATCCATCTATCCATCCATCCACCCATCCATCCATCCATCCATCCATCCATCCATCCATCCATCCATCCATCCATCCATCCCAACATCCATCTTATCCACCTCCTGCCCATCCCTCCTGTGTTCACTCACACATGCACCCATCATCACTTCATCCATCCCCCTGTCCATCCATCAGTCCATCCCCCTGTCCATCTGTCTGTGCACCCATGTGTCCCTCCATCCATCCTTCCACCCCTCTGTCCGTCCACCTGTCCATACACACATCCACCCATCCATCGTCCCCCTGTCTATCCCCCTGTCCATCCCCATGTCCATCCCCCTGTCTATCCCCCTGTCCACCCCCATGTCCATCCCCCTGTCCATCCCCCTGTCCATCCCCCTGTCTATCCCCCTGTCCATCCCCATGTCCATCCCCCTGTCCATCCCCATGCCTATTCCCATGTCCATCCCCCTGTCTATCCCCCTGTCCATCCCCCTGTCCATCCCCCTGTCCATCCCCATGTCCATCCCCCTGTCCAGCCCCCTGTCCATCCCCATGTCCATCCCCCTGTCCATCCCCATGCCTATTCCCATGTCTATCCCCCTGTCCATCCCCCTGTCCACCCCCCTGTCCATCCCCCTGTCCATCCCCATGTCCATCCCCATGTCCATCCCCATGTCCACCCCCATGTCCATCCCCCTGTCCATCCCCCTGTCCATCCCCCTGTCCATCCCCATGTCCATCCCCATGTCCATCCCCATGTCCACCCCCATGTCCATCCCCCTGTCCATCCCCAAGTCCATCCCCATGTGAATCCCCCTGTCCATCCCCATGTCTATTCCCATGTCCATCCCCATGTCCACCCCCCTGTCCACCCCCCTGTTCTCTCCATCCTCTGTCCCCCCACCCCTCCCTCCCTCGCCCCCGCTGTCCCCCCGTGTCCCGGCACCTCGGAGGTCGCGCGCTGCCGCCGCCAGCGCCCGCCGCAGCCGGGGCTCGGTCACGGCCTCCACGAGCGCCACGAGCGCGTTGAGGCTCCGCTTGGCCTCCTCGTGCCGCCGCACCTCGGCGCGGATGGCGGCGAGCGCCCGGCCCCGCGCCCCGCTCATGGCACCCGCGGGGCTGCGGCGGCCCCGGCCCGGCCCCGCGCATCCGGCCCCGCGCTTCCTGCGGGACGCGGCGCCTGCAACGAGCCCGGACACGCCACGGCCCGGCCCGGCCCAGCGCCGCCCGCGGCACGCGTGGGGACGCGCGAGGAGCCGGCTCCACATGGGACACAGCGGGGACACAGCGGGGACACAGCGGGGACATAACCAGGGACATAACCAGGGACATAACCAGGGACATAACCAGGGACATAACCAGGGACACAGCGGGGACATAACCAGGGACACAGCGGGGACATAACCAGGGACATAACCAGGGACATAACCAGGGACACAGCGGGGACATAACCAGAGACATAACCAGGGACATAACCAGGGACACAGCGGGGACATAACCAGGGACATAACCAGGGACATAACCAGGGACATAACCAGGGACACAGCGGGGACATAACCAGGGACACAGCAGGGACATAACCAGGGACACAGCGGGGACATAACCAGGGACATAACCAGGGACATAACCAGGGACATAACCAGGGACACAGCGGGGACACAGCGGGGACATAACCAGGGACACAGCAGGGACATAACCAGGGACACAGCGGGGACATAACCAGGGACACAGCGGGGACATAACCAGGGACATAACCAGGGACATAACCAGGGACATAACCAGGGACACAGCGGGGACACAGCGGGGACATAACCAGGGACACAGCAGGGACATAACCAGGGACATAACCAGGGACATAACCAGGGACATAACCAGGGACATAACCAGGGACACAGCGGGGACACAGCGGGGACATAACCAGGGACATAACCAGGGACATAACCAGGGACACAGCGGGGACACAGCGGGGACACAGCGGGGACACAGCGGGGACACAGCGGGGACATAACCAGGGACACAGCAGGGACATAACCAGGGACATAACCAGGGACACAGCGGGGACACAGCGGGGACACGCCAGGGACACAGAGGGGGGACAGCGGGGATACATCATGGACACACCAGGGACACGCCATGGACACACCAATGACACGCCATGGACACACCAGGGACACGCCATGGACATACCAGGGACACGCCATGGACACACCATGAACGCACGAGGGACAGGCCATGGACATGCCAGGGACACCCCAGGGACACGCCATGGACACACCATGGACACGTCATGGATGCACCAGGGACAGGCCAGGGACATGCCATGGACACACCAGGGACATGCCATGGACACACCAGGGACACGCCATGGACACACCAGGGACACGCCATGGACACGCCAGGGACACACCATGGACATGCCAGGGACACAGCAGGGACACAGCAGGGACACAGCAGGGACACGCCAGGGACATACCAGGGACACGCTAGGGACACACCAGGGACACACCATGGACATACCAGGGACATGCCATGGACACACCAGGGACATGCCATGGACATGCCAGGGACACGCCAGGGACACAGCAGGGACACGCCAGGGACATACCAGGGACATGATAGGGACACACCAGCGATATGCCAGGTACACGCCAGGGACAGGCATGTGCAGTGGATGCACCCATGTGCTCCCATGGAGTCTGGGGCAGGTCCAGGGACATACAAGGGACACTTGTGGAGCCACAGGGACATGTTTGCAGTGGTACTGACATGCTAAGGACACGTGTGCAGGTGTATGTGCACGCTGGGGACATGGGTGCAGCCACAGGGACATGCTAGGAACACGTGGAGGCACCAGGACCTGGTAAAGGTGGTCTATGGGGGTCATCAGGAGGTGACCCACGTGTGCCCACGCCATGGGGCACCCACCAGGCACCGTGTCTCCAGCCAGGCCCTAGAGGGTGGCACCAGGTCCAGGGTGGAGCCGGTGGCTTGAGGGACTGGGGACAGCAGGGCTGGGAAGTGGGGAAGGTGCCCCAGTGTGGGGGGGACATGGGGACATGTGGGGGGAGCCGGGGCACGGTCACGTGGGCACCTGGGACCTGGCTACTGCGGGACCCAGGTCGTGGTCATGGAGGGACATTCGGGATGCTCCAGGGGAAGGAGGCGGTGACAAGGGATGCCTGGGGTGGGGGGGGATGGCCAATGGGACGTGGGGTGGGCCCTCGGGGGCGTGGTCAGTATCCCCCCCCACATGGTCCCAGCATGGCTCGAGCTCAGGGGGTTGAGCGGCATCCAGCACCCAGCACCGTCCCCTCCTTGGGCTCCCCGGGGCCCCGCAGGTCAGGGTGGCCCAGACATGGCCACGGTGGTGGCCCCGTCCCCATCCCCACCCGTGGTGGTGTCCCCACGGCCCCACCCGCTTCATCTCCCTGGTCCCACATCCCCTGGACCCCAGCTCGCATCCCCCTGGCTCTCCACATCCCCCAACATCCCTCAAACCTTCATCCCCCTGTCCCCACTGTGTACCCACACAACCCCAGCTCCATCCTCCCTTTCCCCATGGTGTCATGCCACCATCATGGAGCATGGATGGGGGAAAGAGGGTCCATGGAAAGAGGACATGAGGGGCATAGACACGACAGTGAGGGATGGGATGGGGTGTGGGATGGAGATGAGGAATGGATGGATCATGGGTGCATGCATGGATGATGGATGGATAGATGGATGATGGATGGATGTTGGATGACGAACGGATGGATGGATGATGGATGGATGGATGATGGATGATGGATGATTGATGATGGATGGATGATGGATGGATGGATGATGGATGGAGGGATGGACGGATGATGGATGGATGGATGGATGGATGGATGGATGGATGGATGGATGGATAGATTAATGGATTATGAATGATGGATGGATGATGGATGGGTGGATGGATGATGAATGATGGATGGATCGATAATGGATGGATGGATGGATGGATGATGGATGGATGATGGATGATGGATGATTGATGATGGATGGATGATGGATGGATGGATGATGGATGGAGGGGTGGACGGATGATGGATGGATGGATGGATGGATGGATGGATGGATGGATGGATGGATGATGGATGGATGATGGATGGATGATGGATGGATGGATGGATGATGGATGGATGGATGATGGATGGATGATGGATGGATGGATGGATGGATGGATGATGGATGGATGATGGGTGGATGATGGATGGATGGATGGATGGATGGATGGATGGATGGATGGATGGATGATGGATGGATGATGGATGGATGATGGATGGATGGATGGATGGATGATTGATGATGGATGATGGATGGATGATGAATGGATGGATGATTGATGATGGATGATTGATGATGGATGATAGATGATGGATGGATGGATGATGGATGGATGGATGATGGATGGATGATGGACGGATGATGGGTGGATGATGGATGGATGGATGGATGGATGGATGGATGGATGGATGGATGGATGATGGATGGATGATGGATGGATGGATGGATGATGGATGGATGGATGATGGATGGATGATGAATGGATGGATGGATGGATGGATGATGGATGGATGATGGATGGATGGATGGGTGGATGGATGGATGGATGGATGGATGGATGGATGATTGATGATGGATGATGGATGTATGGATGATGAATGGATGGATGATGGATGGATGATGGATGGATGGGTGATGATGGATGATTGATGATGGATGATAGATGATGGATGATTGATGATGGATGATTGATGATGAATGATTGATGATGGATGGATGATGGATGATTGATGATGGATGATTGATGATGGATGATAGATGATGGATGGATGATAAATGGAATCCCCACTCTGGTTGTTTGTTTTCTGTGGGTGCAGTGTCCCAGAGGCAGCTCTGTTGAGGGGGGTTGGGGCGGTTTTGGGCAACTGCAGCCGGGGGGGACACACACACGTTCATACGTGCCGTGGGCTCGGGGGTCTATGGGTGACCTGGGGGTGCTGATGATGGAGCTGGGCAGGAGCAGCTCGTGCCCAGGCACCCCCAGCGCCCTGGCCTGGCTCAGCCCCTGCGCGGGGCACCGGGGCGGCACCAACGGAGCTGGCGCAAGGGCCGCCCCCCCCCGCCCTGCGCAGCTTTTGCGCGCATCCGCATGCGCGCTGCGGCTGCCTCCGGGGCGCGCCCGGTGCTTAAAGGGGCCGTGGGGTCCGTGCGGTGAGGAGGGGATTACCCCCCCCCCCCCCCCGAGGGTTGGATCGTGGTGGGATGAGGCCTCCGGGACCCATAAATGTGGGGCTGGGACTCCCCTGGGTGATGTCGGGTGGGCTCTCAATTGGGGGTGTCCGTCCCCCCCCCCCAGTCTTGTCCCCCCATAAAGCTGGGGGTGGGTGGGCTGTGTGTGCCTCCCCCCCCGCCCTGGGGATCCCCCGTTTATGTCCCCAGCACCTCCCCATAGGCAGAGGCACTTGGGGGGCACTGAGGTGGTTTTGGGGGGGCCTCCCCAAGTCCTGCTCCCCCCAGTTCATCGTCATCATCCTTGGCCTCTTCATCCTCCTGTTCAGTCCCATGGAGTCCCACGGGGGTGCCCCACATTGGGGGGGAGGGTGTCTCAGCCTTATGGGGGGCCCATGACCCTATGGGGGTGGCCCGGCCCTATCGATGGCACCCCCCCCACCTTGGTTACCCACATGGAGCCCTGGGCATGGGGAAGTCCCCTCTATGGGTCAATCCCAGTCCAACCCCCCCCAAGTGGTCCCTACTGCTTATTGATGGCCTAGGGGGGTTGAGGAGCCCCACAAGTGCCCCCTTGCTCAGGGGGACCCCGGCTCCCCCCAGCTGCCCCCACCGGGATGTCACCGTGTGCTCCCCCATTGAAATAAACACCCCACAGTGTCTCCAGCTCTGGCTCTCTATGGGGCAGCCCCACATCTGCGGGGCAGACACCTTCTGCTATGGGGCTGACCCCCCCATGCCACCAGTGTCAGATGCGGTGGCACTTGTGGGGCTGTCCCTTTGCTAGGAGGACTGAGATGCGTTGGGTGTTGCCAGGGGTTGGGGGGCAAAGGCTCTGTAGGGCAGCACCAGCAGCCTAGGGGAGGGCAGAAACCCTCAGGGACCCCCAAATCCACCCCAAAGACCCCACCCAGGACCCCTAAAATACACCCCAGCCCCCCCGTCCAAAGCACCCGACAGACCCCGGGATCCCAAACTCCCCAACTGACCCCCCCGAGACACCCATACCCGGAACACCCCCACCCCAAAAACACCCCCCCGGGACCCCCAGCCCCCCAAACAGCTGATCCCGCACAAGAGGGGGCTGGGGGTTTGTGTGTGATGACGCAATGGAGTGACATCAAGGGGGGACACGGTGACGTCATGAGGAGGGGGCACCCCAGCAGCGCACCCAGGGGATCCTCAAGAGTGTGTTCCTCCCCCCTGTGACGTCACCTCCACGCCCCGTGACGTCACAGCATGCAGAACAGCTCAGCCAGACACGGTCGCCCCCCAGCGGCCAAAGGCAATGCAAACCTGGAGCTGAACTTGGGGGCACCGCCTGCCCCATAGAGACCCATAGACACTGCCCCATAGAGAGACACTGTCCCACAGGCACTGCCGCTGTACTAGTCACCACCAGCGCCCCACTGAGACCCATAGAAACCCATAGACACTGCCCCATAAATAGTGACCCATAGATATCACTGCCCCATAGACATCGACCCACAGACACTGTTTCATAGACAGCGACTTACAGACAGGCACTGACCCATAGAAGCTGACCCACAGACACCACTCTGCCCCACAGCCACCAGACTCACGACCATGGGACCCAGAACCACAGGATCCATGGACACCAGACCCGCAGCCACAGCAGACCCACAGTCTCTCAGCCCCATGGCCATGTAGCACTAGGACCATGGAGGACCCACATCCCCTTGGGTTTATGGCCAACCTCACTTGACAGAACCCACCCCATGGCGACCAGGTTCCCTAGCTTACACAGCTCTGTGGCACCCAGCGCTGCAGCTACCTAGCCCTAGGGCCATCCAGGACCCACAGCTCTTGGGTTTGTGCCCAAACTGACCCACGGCCACCAGGCCCCATGGCCACCCAGAGCGGAGCCTCCCTGGGGTCCACATCCCCTTGGGTCTATGGCCATGACCAACCCAGCTCACCCCATGGCCACCAGGCCCCACAACCACCCGGAGCCGGGGCCGCCTGGGACCCCCAGCATCTCCCCAGCCCCGCACGCACCCGCTGTCAGGGCCAGGGTCTCGAACCCGTGACCTCCGGACTCCCTGCGGCGCCGCCCGGCGGGACCCCCCCGGTCTCTGTCCGTGGTGCTGAAGCGGTTCCGGGGCAATGAGGAGAGTGGGGAGGGGATGGGAGCACGGCGGGGGACCCGGGGACACGGGGAGGGACAGACGCCATAGGGCGACCCAGACCCATGGGGGGGTCACACGGCCGGGGGGAGGGGGGGTGGCACGTGTCGTGTCCCCCCCCTTGGTGTCACTACGCTCGGCTGCACTGGGGCCCCCACGAGGGTCCAGAGTCCCCCGCGCTGACGTCTTCCCACGTCATCACCTCCCACGTGGGGTATGACCCTCCCCCCCCATGGGAGGTACCGGCCGGTTTAACCCCCCTGTGGCCATGGGGGGGGGAGGGAGTTGGGTCACTGGGGGGACAGTTGTGGCATCGGGGGGGGGGGGGAGGGGGTTGAATCATGGGGGGCAGTCGTGTCATTGATGGGGGGGAAGTGTCATTGAGGGGAAGTTGTGTCATTGGGGGAGGACAATTGGGTCATTGGAGGAGACAGTTGTGTCGTTGTGGAGGGACAATTGTGTCGTTGGGGGGACAGTTGTGTCATTGGAGGGACAGTTGTGTCATTGGAGGGGACAGTTGTGTCATTGGGGGGACAGTTGTGTCGTTGGGGGGACAGTTGTATCATTGGGGGGACAGTTGTGTCATTGGAGGGGACAGTTGTGTCATTGGAGGGGACAGTTGTGTCGTTGGGGGGACAGTTGTATCATTGGGGGGACAGTTGTGTCATTGGAGGGGACAGTTGTGTCATTGGAGGGGACAGTTGTGTCGTTGTGGAGGGACAGTTGTGTCATTTGGGGGGCAGTTGTGTCATTGGGGGGACAGTTGTGTCATTTGGGGGACAGTTGTATCATTGAGGGGACAGTTGTGTTATTGGAGAGGACAGTTGTGTCATTGGAGGGGACAGTTGTGTCGTTGGGGGGACAGTTGTATCATTGGGGGGACAGTTGTGTCATTGGAGGGGACAGTTGTGTCATTGGGGGGGCAATTACGTCATTGGAGGACAGTTGTGCCATTGGGGGAAGCTGTGTCATTAAGGAGAGACAGTTGTGTCATTTGGGGGGCAGTTGTGTCATTGGAGGGGCAGTTGTGTCACTGGGGGGGCAGTTGTGTCATTGGGGGGCAGTTGTGTCATTGGGGGGCAGTTGTGTCATTGAGGGGAGACAGTTGTGTCACTGAGGGGAGACAGTTGTGTCATTGGGGGATGGCTGTGTCACTGGGGGACGGCTGTGTCACTGGGGGGGCAGTTGTGTCATTGGGGGGCAGTTGTTTCATTGAGGGGAGACACTTGTGTCATTGAGGGGAGACAGTTGTGTCATTGGGGGATGGCTGTGTCACTGGGGGACGTCTGTGTCACTGGGGGGGCAGTTGGGTCATTAGTAGGAATAAGGTCATTGAGGTGTGCAGGGTCTGCCCCATGGCACCCTCCTTGGTGCTGGGCCCCACTCAGGACCCCCCTACCCCAAGGGCAGGGTGGGGTGGGGGGTGGAGCTGTGGGGCTGCGTCACCCGTGGGTGCTGCCGGCATGTTGGGGCAGGAACCCATCAACCATCAACACGTGGGGGGGGTGGCTGAGTCACCCCAAAAAGCCACTGGGGGGGGGAGGGGAGGAAGCACCCAGCCCTAGGATACCCAAACCCACCCTTTAATTGCCAATAAATAGATCTTTAAATAACCAACAATGGTGCCCATCAGGGGGAGATGGGGGGGACAAGGGGACAGGGTCAAAGCCACCTCCAGCCTCTGGCACTGTCCCCGCTACCGGCTGAGGAACTGGAGGTTGATGGTGGCCGCGGGCACGAGAAGGGTGCGGGTCATGGGCCGGACGCGGCTCCCACCGGGCTCCGGTCGCACCTCAAAGCGCAGCAGGATCTGGGGAGCACAGAGGGGGTGAGGGACATGAGGGGACATGGGGAGCCCTTGGAGGCCTGGGGGTACCTGGGAGGTAGTGGGGACAGGGGACACCCTGAGGACCATGGGGAGCACCTTGGGGGACATCAGGAGCCCTAGAGGACAAGGGGTCTTTGGGACATGGATGGGATGTGATGGGGACACAGATGGGAGGTGGTGGGGATGTGATGGGGATATGGATGGGATGTGGAGGGGACACGGATGGGATGTGGTGGGGACAAGGGATGCCTTGGGGATATGGAGGACCTTGAGAACATACAGAACATCTGGAGAAAATGAGAAGCCCTGGGGGGAGCAAAAGCATCCTTGGGGATGCTGGAGGATCTGGGGCACTATGGGGACACGGGGAACCCTTGGAGACATGGAGGTCCTTGGGGATATGGTTGGGATGTGATGGAGACAAGGGGTACCTTGGGGATGTGGAGGACCTCGGGACCATGAGGGACACGGGAGACTCTTGGGGACATGGGGAGCTCCTGGAGACACTGGGGTCCTCTGGGGACATGGCTGGGATGTGGAGGGGACAAGGGGCGCCCTGGGGATGGGGAGGCCCTCGGGACCACGAGGAGCAGCCTGCGGGGAGCACAGGAGTCCTCGGGGACACGGGAGGACACCGGGGGACGCCGGGACGCGGGGCCATGGGGACGCGGGGGGGATTCGGGTCCGGCCCCGACCTGCGCCAGCGCTTGGTGGATCTCGAGCTCCGCGAGGCGGCGGCCGACGCAGCTGCGTTTGCCGATGCCGAAGGGGAGGGAGGCGAAGGGGTGGCCCGGGGCGCGGCGCAGCCACCGCTCCGGCTGGAAGCGCTCGGGAGCCGCGAACACGCGGGCGTCCCGGGACGCGGCGTAATGGCAGAGGGTGATGAGGGTCTGCGGGGACACGGGCCCGTGAGGGGCGGCGGGGCCGGGGGCACCGGCGCGGGGTGAGGGGCACGGGGACGCTCGCACCTTGCGTGGCACCAGGTATTCACCCACACGGATGTCGCGGTCGGGAATGACGCGGGCATTGGCGGGAATGACGGGATAGAGCCTGGGGGGCGGAGAGGGCACCGGGGTCACCGCGGCCACCCCTGTCCCCGTCTGCATCCCCACCTTGTCCTCATCTTCACCCTGTGCTCATTCGCCGTCTCCATCCCTGTCACATTCCCATCTTCATCCCCACCACCAACCCAGTCACCACCCTCATCCTCATCCCTATCTTCATCTTCATTCACATCCTTGTCCTTGTTCTCATCTTCATTCTTGTCCTGCGTTCATCCCTGTCTCCATCCCTACCACCGTTCCTGCCCCACCCTCATCCCTATCTTCATTCCCATCCCTCCCCTCACCCCCTTTTCCATCCCCATCCTCATCCCTGCTCTTGTCCCTATCTTCATCGCTATCTCTATCCTTGTCCCCTCTGTTCATTTGTCTTAATCCCCACCACCATTCCCATCCCAACCCCTATCCTCATCCCTATCCCTATCTTCATTTTCATCCCTATCCTTGTCTCTGTCCTCATCTTCATCCTTATCCTGTGTTCATCCCTGTCTCCATTCACACCCCTCTCCTCATCCCCACCCTCCTTCTTGCCCCCATCTCTGCCCTGTCCTTATCCTTCTTCCTGTCCTCATCTTCACCCTTGTCCCCTCTGTTCATCCCTGTCTCCATCCTCATCCTCACCCATTTTCATCTGTATCCCCCTCCTTATCCTTGTCCCCTGTGTTCATCCCTATCCCATGCCCTGTTCACTCCCATCCCTTTCCTCATCCTCATCCCTCTCCCATCCCCACCTGAGGGTCTCCTTGACCACAGCCCTCAGCAGGGGCACGCTGCCCACAGCGGTGCCGGTGGCGGCGGCGGCGGCGAGCTCCCGGTGCAGCGCCGCCTGCACGCCTGGGTGCTGCGCCAGCTCGTACAGGCTCCAGGACAGGGTGCTCGAGATCTGCGACATGAGGGGGCTTCAGCGGGACCCCACGGGGCAGGGGGCACAACCCCACGTCCTCCCCTCACCGTGTCCACCCCGGCCAGCAGCAGCTCCGTGACGTTGCCGTAGATGCTCTTCAAGGGCACCTGCTCCCGCGCGAGGTGGTCGGTCAGGCACGTCCCCTGCTCCGCGTCCCGGTGCCCGCCCGCCTCGGCCACGCGCCGGTCGATGTGGCGCTTGGCTGGGGAGGACCAGCACCCATCAGCATCCCCATGGCCGTGGGGCATTGCCTGGCCCCACGTCCCCCCCCACGGCCGCTCACCGAAGGCGAACATGTAGTCCCAGGCCTCGCAGAAGGTGTCCCACGGCTTAGGGAAGAGGCGGAGCAGGGGCTTGGGCATGGCCATGGTGAGCAGCGTCATGACGAACATGGTGTTGATGGAGCGGATGAAGGTCTCGGTGTCCCGCGGCACCTCCGGTTCCAGGCAGCCCAGGCGGGAGGCGAACAGCACAGAGGAGATGCCTGGGGGGGTGAAGGGGGTGACTCGGGGAGCTGCAGGACACTGGGGGACATGAGGAACATCCTGGGGAAGACAGAGGGGGCCTTGGGGACATGGATGGGATGTGGCGGGGATAAGGGGTGCCTTGGGGCATGGAGGGCATCAGGAACATTGGGAGCACTCTGGGGAACAGGGGGAGCCCGGGTGGGGGGGGGGGAATGGGACAGGAGAGTCTCTGGGGACATTGGGAGATCTAGGTGTAACGGAGACACATGGAACACCATGGGGGACATCAGGAGTTGTTGAGGACATAGATGGCATGTGCTGGGGACAAGGGGTGCCTTGGAGGACACCAGGAACATTGGGAACACCCTGGGGAAGAGGGGAAGCCCCGGGCGGGGACAGGAGAGTCCTTGGGGACATTAGGAGGCATGGAGTGCCATGGAGACATGGGGAGTCTGTGGAGGACATGGAGAGGATATGGTGGGTACAGGGGGCACCTCGGGAACATGGGGGACATCAGGAACCCTGGAAGATACAAGGAGTCCTTGGGGACCCTGGGGGACATGGGGGTGTTTGGGGATGCGGTTTGGATGTGGTGGGGACAAGGGGGAGCTCGAGACCATGAGGAAGACCTGGGGGGGGGGGGGCACAGGAGAGTTCTTGGAGAGCCCCTGAGGGGTCCCACCCGGGTCCCCCCCTCACCTTCCAGGCCGAACCTGTAGAAGTGGGTGCCGAGGTCGTGCACGAGGTGCTGCGGGTTCCCATCGCGCTGCAGCTGCAGCCGCTGCACCAGGTCCCTGACCACCGCGGCCACCGGCCCCGAGAAGGACTCGGCCACGCGCGGGCGCAGCAGCAACCGCCCCAGGAGCCGGCGCAGCCGCTGCCACTCCTCACCCTCCCTGCGACAGCGACATGGGGGGATATGGGACAGGGGATATGGGACAGGGATACAGGATGGGGGATATAGGAGAGGGTTAAGGGAGGGGGATATGGGACAGGGGTATGGGATGGGGGATATGGGACAGGGGCATGTATTGGGGGATATGGGATGCAGGATATGGGACATGGAGGGACACCACGGGGCTGGGGGTGATCACAGGGTTGGGGGGCTGAGCACTGTGTGCGTGGGTCTCAGGCTCCCTCCCCACACCTCTGCCCCACGGTTACTCACATCCGGGGGGACTGATTCATGCCTGAGTCACCCCCAGCCCGTCCCGCCCGGCTGTGCCCCACGGGTGGGGGGGGAAGGGAGCTCCACAGGGCTCAGGGATACCCCCGGCTCTATGTGCAGCCCCACAACTCTGTGCTCAGACCCATGGACCCCCATGGTCACCCCCAGACCCCCATGGGCACCCCCAGCCCTACTCACGCAGTGAGCAGCCCATACGCGTGCCCACGGCATTCCCGGTAATCCTTCCATGAGGAGAGGTGGGAGCGGACTGGGAAGGGCCCCTCCTGGCGCAGAACCTGCTCGATGAGCCCGGCCTCGGCCACATGCACGGTCAGGATGGGCCCAAAGGCGGCTTTCCAGAGCGGCCCATAGCGTGCCCGGCCCTGCACCTGTGGGAATGCCGCTTGGAGCAACTGGGATGGGATCGGGATCCCCCTTCTCCACTCGTAGCCCCACGCCAGTGGCACTGGGGTCCCCTCCAGCTCCTCCAAGCCCCGGACCGCAGGCTTAGGGCGCCCTTGTCCCCTCGGAGCCCCCGCAGCCCAGCCCGGGTCCCGTTACCTGCAGCTCGTGCAGCCTCCGCAGCCCCCCGCGGCACAGCAGCTCGTACGTGAAGGCGGCGGGGCTGGGCCCCGGCATCTCGGCCAGGCCCCGGGGGACAGCGGCGGGACCGGGGGCTCTGCGCAGCTCGGGCAGGGAGCGGAGGAGCCGCGCGGCGCGGGCGGGCAGGGGCGACCCCGGGGCCATGGCGGGGACGGGCCTCGACTGAGCCGCGGGCATCGGCCGGGGCCTTTATAGGCGCCCACGTGGAGCGGGCGAGGCCACGCCCCCTTTTGGCGCCAAACACCGCCCCCTTCGCGGCAAACCACACCCCCTTCCCCGTGCGGCCGCGCCCTCCGCGTCCAAGCACCGCCCCTTTGCTCTCAAACCCCGCCCATTCACTGGGTTATTTGCATACTGCACCTCCACGGGCCAATCAGAGCGAGGCAGGGGGCGGTGCGATCCGGTGGGCGGGGCTATGCGTGGGCTCCACCGCGGGGCACGCTCGCACCCGGGTCCCCCTCCCGCTCCCAGCGCCCCCGGGGCGGAGCCTCGCAACCTCCCCCCCCCCCCCCCCCCCCGGTTCCCGGGAAGCGCCGGTTGCGACACCGGTTGGGCCGGTGGAAACCCCCCCCACCCCCCCGGGGGTTTCCGTGTCCCGGCTCCCCCCCCCCGGTAATCCCCACCCGCGGGGTGCGGAAATAGCGGGGGGAGGGGAGAGACCGAACCGTGGGAGACAACAGCGGGTTTATTACGAACGGGGGGGTCCCGGGGTGGGTCAGGCCCCGGGAGGGTCCGGGAGGCGGCGGAACACGGCGGGGAGCGGGGCCCGCCCCCCCCGCTGCGCCCGGCACCCCTCCTCGGTCACCGTGCCCAGGAGCGACAGCAGCGGGTCCGAGTCCTGGGGGGGAAGAGGGCAACGATGGGGACCGGGGTCCTGTGACCCTCCCGGTAACCCCCAGTGCACCCCGCAGAGCTCCCAGTAGCCCCCTCCTGCTTCCCTGTAGCTCCCAATGCCCCTCCATGGGCTCCCAGTTTTCTCCCAGTACCCCTCCCATGAACTCCCAGTAGCCCCCAATGCCCCCCCATGCATTCCCAGTGCTCCCAGTGTCCCTCCATGTGCTCCCAGTGCCCCCCCATGTGCTCCCAGTGTCCCCCCAGGCGTTCCCAGTGCTCCCCCATGTGCTCCCAGTGCCCCCCCCATGTGCTCCCAGTGTCCCCCCAGGCGTTCCCAGTGCTCCCCCATGTGCTCCCAGTGTCCCCCTAGGGGTTCCCAGTGCCCCTCCATGTGCTCCCAGTGTCCCCCCCAGGCATCCCCAGTGCTCCCAGTGCCCCTCCATGTGCTCCCAGTGTCCCCCCCAGGCGTTCCAAGTGCTCCCAGTGTCCCTCCATGTGCTCCCAGTGCCCCCCCCATGTGCTCCCAGTGTCCCCCCAGGCGTTCCCAGTGCTCCCCCATGTGCTCCCAGTGTCCCCCTAGGGGTTCCCAGTGCCCCCCCCATGTGCTCCCAGTGTCCCCCCAGGCGTTCCCAGTGCTCCCAGTGCCCCTCACCAGCTGGCCCAGCGGCACCTCCTCGAACAGCGGGTGCTCCCTGAAGTGCGTCACCATCCACTGGTGCAGCTCAGGCACGTCCGTCACCGTGTACACCAACCCCTGGGACACGGAGTCACCGTGTGCTCCATGGGGACATCCCAGGTTGTCCACTGTGACCCCAGGACAGGGACATTCGGGGCAGGAAAAGGGGTTGGGAACACTGGGGGGACCCAGGGGGGATGTGGGTGTCCCTTTGTGGTCCCACGGTGTCCTGGTGTGCTCCCAGTGAGCTCCAGAGGGGTCCAGGGACCTCCAGGGGGTTCTGGTGTTCAATGGGGTGGCCAGGGTGGGTCCCGGTGCTGGGGGGGGGGGGTGTGTGTCCTGGGGGGCGTTCCCAGTGCTTGGGGAAGGTCCTGGTGCCCCAGGAGGTTGTGGGGGGTCCCGGTACCTCAGTGCTTAATGGGGGTGTCCCAGTGCTGGGAGGGGGTCCTGGTACTGGGAGGGTCCCAGTGTTTGGGGGGGGGTGTCTCAGAGCACAGGGGGGTCCTGGTGTCTGTCCCAGTGCTGAGGGGGGTTCCCAGTGCTCAGGAAGGGGGGGTCCCACTGCCGGGGGGGTCCCTGTGCTCACCCCTGGGCGCAGGACGTAGCCGTACTCAGCCAGCAGCGCAGGGCTGATGATTCTCCACTTGTGCTTCGTGCGCTTGAAGTGGGGGTCAGGGAACAGGAAGAACATGCGGCGGAGCTGGGGGGGCACGGGGGGGTCAGCGCCCCACGGGGGAGCCGAGACAGCCCCTGTCATCCCCCCCCCCCCGGGGCATTGACAATGGGGGGAACAGGGTACTGGGGACACCCAGGACAATGGGTACCCCCCAGTGCCCCCCCCATGAGTTCCCAGTACCTTCAAGTGACATCCCATGAAGTCCCAGTACCCCCCAGTGCCCCCCCATGGGCTCCCAGTATCCCCCCAGTGCCCCCCTATGGGCTCCCAGTACCCTCCCATGAGCTCCCAGTACGTCCCCATGAGCTCCCAGTGCCCCCCAGTATGGCCCACATGGGCTCCCTGTATCCCCTGGTGCTCCCCCACATGGACTCCCAGTGCCCCCCAGTATGGCCCCCATTGGCTGCCAGTACCCCCATGCCCTGAGGAGGGATCCCAGTACCCGCCATGTGCCTCCCTCCCTACCCAGTGCAACCCCCATGGAATCCCAGTACCCCCCAGTGCTCCCAGTGCCACCCATGGGCAGGGTGCTGGGGGACAGCAGGGGGGGCGGGGCTCAGGGGGGCACCCAGGGTTCTTTGGGGGGTTCAGGGAGGGTCCAAAGGGTGCCCTGGGGGTTTGGGGGGATGGTATCCTGGAGGTATTGGGGATGGAATTTGGGGTGTCTGGGGTGAGGGCTTGGGTGGGTTTTGGGGTTTCTGGGAGTGCCTGGGGGGTTTGGAAGTGTTTGGGGGGGGGGGGAGTGTCTGAGAGGGCTCTGGAGGTGTTGAGAGGGTTTGGGGGTTGCTTCGGGGCGTTTAGGGGGTGTCTGGAGGGATTGGGGGGGGCTTGAGGATGTCTGGGGTGGTTCAGTGATGTTTGGGGGGAGTATGGGGCAGTTTGGGGTGGTTTGGGGGGAGTTTGGGAGGGTTTTGGGGTGGTTTAGGGGGGTTGTGAGGGTTCGGGGGGGGTCTGGGAGGGTTTTGTGTGGTTTTGGGGTGTTTGGAGGAGTTTGTGAGAGTTTTGGAGGTTCTGGGAGGGTTTGGAGATGGTTTGGGGGGAGTTTGGGCGGATTTTGGGGTGGTTTAGGGGGGTTGTGAGGGTTCTGGGGTGGTTTGTGAGGGTTTTGGAGGTTCTGGGCGGATTTTGGGGTGGTTTTGGGGGAGTTTGGGAGGGTTTTGGGGTGGTTTAGGGGGGTTGTGAGGGTTCGGGGGGGGTCTGGGAGGGTTTTGTGTGGTTTTGGGGTGTTTGGAGGAGTTTGTGAGAGTTTTGGAGGTTCTGGGAGGGTTTGGAGATGGTTTGGGGGGAGTTTGGGCGGATTTTGGGGTGGTTTAGGGGGGTTGCGAGGGTTCTGGGGTGGTTTGTGAGGGTTTTGGAGGTTCTGGGAAGGTTTTGGAGTGGTTTGGGGGGAGTTTGGGAGGGTTTTGGGGTGGTTTAGGGGGGTTGCGAGGGTTCTGGGGTGGTTTGTGAGGGTTTTGGAGGTTCTGGGCGGATTTTGGGGTGGTTTTGGGGTGTTTCGTGGTCCCTGGGGTCCCACCTGCGCCCTGCGGAAGAAGTGGGGCAGGTGCTTCATGGCGTTGCCCCTCACGCACGCCACGTTCCGGCAGCGCGGGGGAGCCCCCGCCCGCAGCGCCCGGATCCGCTGCGCCGTGAACGCGGCCACGCGGGGACGAAGCTCCAGCCCCAGCGCCAGCTCCTGCGGGAACAGCCCCGAGAGCGCCACTGCGGGCACCGGAGCGCGGCCGTCAGAGCCCGGAGAGCACCGGAGCCCATTGGGAGCGATGGAGCCCCCATAGGGAGCACCAGAGCCCCACAGACAGCAATGGAGCCCCCATAGACGGCAATGGAGCCCCCACAGAAAAAAACGGAGCCCCCCATAGAGAGCACCAGAGCCCCATAGACGGCAATGGAGCCCCCATAGAGAGCACCAGAGCCCCATAGCCTGCAATGGAGCCCCCATAGACAAAAACGGAGCCCCCGTAGAGAGCAACGGAGCCCACGCAGAGGGCAACGGAGCCCCCCGAGACAGCACAGGAGCCACATAGACAAGAATGGAGCCCCCATAGACAGCACCAGAGCCCCCTAAACACAGCCACGGAGCCTCTAAACACAGCCATGAAACCCCTAAACACAGCCATGGAGCCCCTAAACACAGCCATGAAACCCCTAAACACAGCCATGGAGCCCCCTAAACACAGCCATGGAGCCCTAAACACAGCCATGGAACCCCTAAACACAGCCATGGAGCCCCTAAACACAGCCATGAAACCCCTAAACGCAGCCATGAAACCCCTAAACGCAGCCATGGAGCCCTAAACACAGCCATGGAGCCCTAAACACAGCCATGGAGCCCCTAAACACAGCCATGGAACCCCTAAACACAGCCATGAAACCCCTAAACGCAGCCATGGAGCCCTAAACACAGCCATGGAGCCCCTAAACACAGCCATGAAGCCCCTAAACACAGCCATGGAGCCCTAAACACAGCCATGGAGCCCCTAAACACAGCCATGAAGCCCCTAAACACAGCCGTGGAACCCCTAAACACAGCCATGGAGCCCCCTAAACACCTCCATGGAGCCCTAAACACAGCCATGGAGCCCCCTAAACACAGCCACGGAGCCCTAAACACAGCCATGGAGCCCCTAAGCACAGCCATGAAACCCCCTTAACACCGCCATGGAGCCCTAAACACATCCATGGAGCCCCCTAAACACAGCCATGAAACCCCTAAACACAGCCACGAAACCCCCTTAACACAGCCATGGAGCCCTAAACACAGCCATGGAGCCCTAAACACAGCCGTGGAACCCCTAAACACAGCCATGGAGCCCCTAAACACAGCCATGAAGCCCCCTAAACACAGCCGTGGAGCCCCTAAACACAGCCATGAAACCCCCTAAACACCGCCATGGAGCCCTAAACACAGCCGTGGAACCCCTAAACACAGCCATGGAGCCCTAAACACAGCCATGAAACCCCTAAACACAGCCATGGAGCCCCCTAAACACAGCCATGGAGCCCTAAACACAGCCATGGAGCCCCCTAAACACAGCCATGAAACCCCCTAAACACAGCCATGAAACCCCTAAACACAGCCATGGAGCCCCCTAAACACAGCCATGGAGCCCAAAACACAGCCATGGAGCCCCCAAACATCAACACAGACCCCAAATCCCCTGGCATCGACCCTCAAACCCAACTCCAGCCCCTGACCCCCAAACCCCAACCACGGCCCCCCCAACCCTGGCACCTGACCCCAACTCTGGACCCCGACCCCCCCACCCCCCAGGGTCCCAGACCCCCCCCCCCCATAGCCCCCGGTGGCCCCCTCACCCAGCAGCCCCCCGTAGCCGCAGCCCACATCGAGGGTCTCCACGCGGGGCGGGGGCTGCCCCGGGGGGGCGTCGGGCGGGAAGAAGTCCGGGAACAGCGCGGCCCAGTCCATGTCCTGCGGGCGGGCGGGGCTGCGGGGACACCGCGGTTACCGGGGGCGAGCGCACCGGGGCGGGGGGGGGAACCGGCAGGGTCCGGTCCGGGGTTATCGGGGGAGGCGCACAATGGGGGGGGGGGATGATGATCGTAAATTGGACCCCGGTGGGGTCCGGTCCGGGGTCACCGGTGGGGTACGGGGAGGGACCTGGGGAGTCACTGGGGTGCTACCGGGAGGGTCCCGAGGGGCTCCCGGGGATAACCAAGGTGTTACCGGTGGGGTCCCGGGTGTTAGCGGGGTTACTATAGGGTCACCGGGGGGTGTTATCGGTGTTACTGGGGGGTCTCAGAGGTTCCCGGTGGGGCTCCGGTGGGGTTCCCGGGGCTGTTCCCGGGGGCTATTCCCGGTGGGACTCCCGGTGGGGTTCCCGGGGCTGCTCCCGGGGCTGTCCCCGGTGGGGTTCCCGGGGCTGTTCCCCGCGGGGCTCCCGGCGGCTCCTCCCGCACTCACTATCGCAGGGTGTGATCCGCCAGCGGGTTCGAGTGCGCGCGCTGCCGGTAGAACCGCTTCTGCGGCGGCGCCACCGGCTCCGCCATGGCCGCACCGGAGCGCAGCGGCACCCGCGGGCGCACGGAACCGACGTCACCGCGCGGTGCCGATCAGTGACGTAAACAACGCGCCCGCTGGCCCGGGGTGGGCGTGGTTGTGGTGGTGGGTGGGGCTCCAAAAAGCCACGCCCCCAGTGCCCCCTATTGACCTCCATTGACCCCAAGGGCCTTCAGTGCCCCCCAAGTGACCCTCCCCAGGGCTCCCAGTGCCCCCCAGTACCCCTCTGAGCCCCCATGCCCCCCCAGTGCCTCTCATTGACCCCCTCCAGTGCCTCCCAGTGACAACCCAGTGCCCCCTGGTCACCCCCAGTGCCCCCATTGCCCTCCAGTGCTTCTTACTGACTCCCCCCACTGCCCCCCCGAGCCCCCAATGCCCCCCCAGTGTCTTTTAGTGACCCCCTTCAGTGCCCTCCCAGTCACTTCCTGTGTCCCCCAGTGCCCCCCCCAGCCCCCATTGCCCTCCAGTGCCTCTGACTGACACCCCCCCCTCCACTGCCTCCCATCCCCCCCCCCCTAACCCTACCCCCCCCCCCCCCCCGAAATTCTTTGGGGATTTCAGGCTCTGACGAAGCCGGTTTCTCAGAAAGCCCCGGGGGGGGAGGAGAGGGGAAGATCCCGGGGGGGGGGGGGGGGGGGGGTTGAGCAACTCGGGGCTGGACCCGCCTGACCGGAGCCTTCCAGGAACCTTGCGGGGGGGAGGGAGGGAGACTCGGGAATCAACCCCCCCCCGACCCCCCTCGGGTGCCCTGACCCCCCCCTAGGGTGCTACAAGCATTAACTGGGTGATGAAGGCCCCGGGGGGTCCCGGTTGCTCATTACCCCCACGAGGGGGTCACCCCCCACCCCAAACCCCCCCTCCCCGGTTACTGTTTATCCGGGTCATGTGGGCTCCGGGCACAAGGAATGGGGCTGGGATGGGGGGGTCCCGTGTGTGTCCTCAGGGGTGGGGGCAGGACACATGGGATGGGGACACCGGGGCAGGGACACAGTGACCAGGGACATGGGGATCAGGGACACTGTGACCACTGACACTGGGGACAGGGGCACCGGGAGCAGGGATACCAGGGCTATAGACACCAGTGTCAGGGACACTGGGTGAGGGAAGTGGGGCCAGGGACGCTGGCCCCACACTGACCAAAGACAGCAAGACCAGAGGTGCTGGGATCAGGGACACTGGGGCTGGGGACATCAGGGTCAGGGACACCAGGACAGAGACACCAAGGACGGAGGTGTCGGGACCAGGGACACCAGGACAAGGACACCATGACCAGGGACACCAGGGTCAGGGACACTGGGATCAAGGACACTGGGATCAGGGACACTGGCGCTGGAGACATCAGGGTCAGGGACACCAGGACAAGTCCACCATGAGCAGGGACACCAGGTGAGCAGCACTGGGTAAGGGACACTGACCGGGGACACAGGGGCTGGGGACACCAGGCCTGGCTCCAGGCCCCTCCCAGGGACAGTGTCCCAGTGGTGACACTGGCGTTGATGGGACAGGGACAGGAGCAAGAGGACAGGGGGCGGCACCAGAGTGAGACCATAGGACAGGGAGTGGTGGCCTCCGACAGGGACAGGGATGAGACTGGGCTGGCTGGGAGGAAGTGACACTGAGGATGGGAGTGGGAAGGGATGGAAACGGGGACAGGGAAGGGATGGGGAGAGGGAAGGGATGGGGAGAGGGAAGGGATAGGATGGAGACAGGGATGGGATGGGGACAGGGAAGGGATGGGATGGGGACAGGGATGGGATGGGGACAGGGAAGGGATGGGATGGGGACAGGGAAGGGATGGGGAGAGGGAAGGGATGGGGACAGGGATGGGATGGGATGGAGACAGGGATGGGGACAGGGAAGGGATGGGATGGGGACAGGGAAGGGATGGGGAGAGGGAAGGGGAGAGGGAAGGGATAGGGACAGGGATGGGATGGGGACAGGGAAGGGATGGGGACAGGGAAGGGATGGGGACAGGGAATGGGAGAGGGAAGGGATAGGGACAGGGATGGGATGGGGACAGGGAAGGGATGGGGACAGGGAAGGGATGGGGAGAGGGAAGGGGAGAGGGAAGGGATAGGGACAGGGATGGGATGGGGACAGGGAAGGGATGGGGACAGGGAAGGGATGGGGGCAGGGATGGGATGGGGACAGGGAAGGGATGGGGACAGGGATGGGATGGGGACAGGGAAGGGATGGGGACGGGGAAGGGATAGGGACGGGGATGGGATGGTACGGGGACAGGGATGGGATGGGGACAGGGAAGGGATGGGGACAGGGATGGGATGGGGACAGGGAAGGGATGGGGACGGGGAAGGGATAGGGACGGGGATGGGATGGGGACAGGGAAGGGGTTGGGACTGATGGGTGGGACAAGGAGTGCCCTGGGGCCATCGGGAATTGGGACACTGGGATAGGGCTTGGACCCATGTGGGGACATTGGAGATGGAAGAGGGAACACAGGGAACGGGGACACCGGGTGGACGCGGGGACACCACCGAGGGGTAGGCGGAGCCTCAGACCCCGCCCCTCGGGGGGGGGGGGGCGTTTCCAGCTCTGACCAATCACGGAAGGGGCTGCTACTTACGGCCCCGCCCTCCCCGCCAAAATGGCTGCGCCCGCGCGCCACGTGGGTGCCGGGACCCGGTGGGAGACGGCGGCGGGAGGGGAAGGAGGAACTGAAACGGAAGGGGAATGGGAAGGGGAAGAGGAAGCGGAAGCGGAAGGGGAAGAGGAAGCGGCCGGCGCGCTGCGGGCCGTGTTCCCCCGCGACCCCGCGCTCTTCGCTGACACGTTCCCGGTGCTGCGGCGGTTCCGGCTCTGCGGGCGCGTCCTGCGCATCGCGCAGCACCACGGGCCGCGCCTCGGGCTGGCGGCCAACGTCTGGGAGGCGGTGGGTGGGGGGCACCCGGGAATGGGGAGCACGGGAGGGACTGGGAGAGGGCACTGGGGGAGGAGGCGCTGGAGATGGGGGCTTCCCTGGGAGGGGACTCTCGGGGCGGTCCCTAATGGAGACTGGGGGGAGGGCACTGGGATGGGGGAGGGATCCCTGAGGATGCCCAGGGAATGAGGGATCCACCCCCCGGGGGGGCTGTGGGTGATGCCGGGGGGGGGCGGGGAGGGTTTGGACTGCCCTCCTCCCACCCCGCTCATCCCCTCAACTCCCCCATTCCCGTTCCCCCCCTCCAATCCCCTTCCGTCCCCTCCCAGGCGCTGGCCCTGGCCCGGTTCCTGGAGCAGCAGCGCTTCGAGTTCCGGGGCCGGTCCGTGATCGAGCTGGGCGCCGGCACCGGCATCCTCGGCATCCTGGCGGCGATGCTGGGTGCGCACCGGGAACGGGGGCACCCATGGGGCTGGGAGGGAGGGGTCATGTACACCCCGCCCCCCCCCTTCCCTGCCCATTGGAACTGGTAGCAAGTCACTGCTTATTGGGATCTTGCGGGGGGGGGGGAATGCAGGGGAGCTCTGGGGGACGCAGGGGTTTGGGGTGCACAGAGGAGGTTGTGGGGTGCCCCTCTTTAAACCGCCCCCTCGTTCAGGAGGTGACGTCACCATCACGGACCGCCCGGTGGCGCTGGACCAGATCCGGGAGAACGTCCGGTTGAACTTCCCGGGGACCGGGACTCGGCCACGGGTGCGGGCGCTGGAGTGGGGCCGAGACGAGGACTCCTTCCCTCGGGACTTCCAGGTCGTTCTGGGCTCGGACCTCGTCTACGACCCGGCCTCCTTCCCAGCACTGCTGCGGGCACTGCGGCACCTCTGCGGGCCCCGTTCCCGGGCCCTGCTGAGCGCCCGCGCCCGTGGTGGGGACAGCGGCTCCCGGTGCTTCTTCCACCAGGTCCTGCCGCCGTTCTTCCGGGTCCAGCTGCTGTGGCAGGAGCAGGAGCACGACATCGAAATCTATGGAGTGACCTGCCGGGGGGAGGCCGCGGCACCCCCTGTCTGGGGCTCGTGCGGGGAGGGGGGGGACGCTGCAATGGGGGTATCCTGACAATGCTTAAATGGTCAACATTTAATGGCTGGGCGGCTGCAGTGCATTTCGGGGTGCAGGTCGGGGGGGGGTGTATAAAAGGGTTGCGGGATGTCTGGTCAAGGCTGGGGGGGGGCTGCATAGGGGATGTTTAGGGGTTGTGGGGGTCTGCCCAAAGCGGAGGGGACTCTAGAAGGGTTGGTGGGGAGCCTGGTCAAAGCTGGTGTGTGGGGGGGGTGTCTCTATGAAGGTCTATTGGGGGCTGCAGGGCCCTGGGGCGGCTGACCAGGTTCTGGGGGAACCTGGTTGGGATCTGGGGGGGTATGGCCAAGGTGGGGGTGTCTAAAAGGGTCCGGGGGCTCTGTGAGGGGCTGGGGAGCCTCTAGAAGCCGGGGGTCAGGGCTGGGGGGGGCGTCTCTGTGCGGCTGCAGTACCTGAGGCTGTTGGGTCGGGTTCGGGGGGTCCGGACGCGCGGGGCTGGCGGGCTTTAGGACCCGGGGTAGCCGCTCCCTCCCTACCCCAGCTCCGTCGCGCTGCGAGTGACGTCACGTCCGAGTCCTGTCCCGCCCTCGGGGGTCGCTCCGCCGCCCGTAGAAGCGGTGTGGTGACGTCATCTCGGCGCGCCGCGGGCAGGGTCCGGGATGCAGCGGGCGGCGCGAAGCGCGGTGTGGGTGAGCGGGGGAGTCGGGACCCCGGTGGGGAGACCCCCCCCCACCCCCCCCGGTCCCGTTCACTCCACCCCCACCCCCGCCCCCGCATTCCCCCCGCGCTGTCCCCTGCAGGCGCTCCCGGCCCGGTTCTTCCGCGCCGCCGCCCCGGTGCTGGCGGCGGACAAGGAGTCGCTGCTGCAGCTGCGGCGCCGCACGGGGCTCCCGATCCTGCAGTGCCGGGACGCGCTGCAGCGCTGCGGGGGGGACCTGACACAGGTGAGGCCTGTGGGGAGGGGGGGACACACACCGGGGATGGGGGGGTCGGGAGGGGGCTGTGAAGGCTGGGGGGGGTGAGGGGGGCTGATCTATGGGGTGACCCTCACCCGGGGCTGTGACACCCCTCATGTGACACCTCCGTGCTGAACCCACACCCTGCTGATTGACCCCCACCGCATCCCAGCGCTCCCCCCATGTGACAAAGCCCCCCATGTGACGACCCCCCCCTCATGTGACCCCCTCCCGCAGGCCGAGGCCTGGCTGCTGGAGCAGGCGCGACGCCAGGGCTGGAGCAGCGCCCCCGTGGCACGGGAGCGGCGGCGCGGGAGGGGCTGGTGGGGCTCCTGCGGGAGGGGCCGGCGGCCGTGATGGTGGAGGTGGGTACCGGGTTGGGGGGGGGGGGGGTACGGGGTGGGGGGTGTCCGGTCCCTCCCGGTCTCACCCCTCTCCCCGCCCCAGCTCAGCTGCGAAACCGACTTCGTGGCGCGGACCACCGAGTTCCAGCGCGTGGTGGCGCAGGCGGCGCTGGGCGCTATGGGAGCTGTGTCGGAGGGCGCCCCCTGCCGCCCGGGCGTGCTCACAGGTGCGTGTGTGTAGGGGGGGAGCCCCGACCCCCCCAAAGCAACGCCAACCTTTATCCTTGCACCCACAGCCCCCTTGGGGGCGCTCCCAAGGGTGGGGGGCACCCACACATTGCTCAGCCCCTTTAAGCAACACCCAGCACCCACACAGCCTCTGTGGTCCCCCTAAACCACAACTCCCGGGGGGGGGGGGGGCACCCCACACTCCCCCTGTCCCCCCAGACCACCACAGCCCCCCCCCCCCAGGGGTGCTCGCAGATGGGGGGGGAGCACCCCCTGACCCCCTTAACACCCCCCAACCACCCCCAGCACTTCCTGCAGCCTGAGGAACTTGCTGAGCTCCAGACCGGGCCTGGGGGTGGGCCCCTGAGTGAGGAGCTGGCGCTGGCCCAGGGTGAGTGGGGGACACCAGGGTGGGGGTGACCCTGGGGAGGGACAATGGGGGACAGGGGGGTACCACCCAGGGAGGATGATGGCAGGGAGATGGGGGCACAGGACCCAGGGTGGTGACCAGGGACATCGTGAAGGTACAGGATGGAGGGGCACTTGTGGGGGCGGGCTGATGTGGGACACAGGGGGCCCTGGGTGGTGATGGGGCACAGGGACACCCACCTAGGCAGTGGCTGTGGCCTTGGGGAAGGGACAGGACCTGGGGTCACCTCGGGACAGGGTGATGGGGGGGCACCTTGGGTGGTGATAGAAAGGACATGGGGGGACAGCAGGGGGCAGGGAATGGAGGGGAGCTGGGGGGGGATGTGGGGTGACCCTGGAGGAGTCGGGTGGGGGGGGACACCCAGGGTGGTGATGCGGGGACACCCTGGGCAAGTGACAGGAGGGACCTGGGGTGATCTTGGGAGGGGGTGACCCCGTGTGACCCCCCCGATCTCCCCGCAGGCCGCCTGGGCGAGGCCGTATCCCTGCGCCGCGCCGCGTGGCTGCGGGTGCGGCCCGGGGCCGGGTTCGTGTCCGGGTACGCGCACGGGGGCCCCGCTGCGGATCCCGGCTCGGGGCCGGTGGCGCTGGGGACGCTGGGCGCGCTGGTGGCGTGCGGCGCGCGGGGCGTGGCGCGGGGCGGCGCGCGCGTCGCCGCGCTGGAGGCGCTGGGCCGGCAGGTGGCGCAGCACGTGGTGGGTTTCGCGCCACGGCGCGTGGGGCGCGCGCGGGAACGGCGGCGGGGCGGGGAGGAGGAGGAGGAGGCGCTGCTGGCGCAGGAGTTCCTGCACGCGCCGGGGCGCCGCGTGGGGCGCGTGCTCCGCGCGCTGGGCCCGCTCTGCGTCACCGGCTTCGTGCGGTTCCGCTGCGGGGAGGAGCCCACCGCGGACGTGACCTCACGGTGACACCACCCCTCCCCCCCCCCCCGGTATCGGCTGGGGTCACCCGGGGTCGTTGACCCCTCCCGGTACCGGGGGCACCGGGAGCCTCCCGCACCCCCAGCGGAATAAACGGGAAGAGGAGCGAGCCCGGGTGTTTTATTGGTTGGGGGAAGCGTCCTCGTGACCCCTCCCCCCCCCAGGGACCCCCTGCACCGCAGCCGGGGATCGGTACCCCCGGCCTGAACCCCCCCCACCGGGATTTACCCCGCTCCCACCCCGGCCCTGACTCCAACTCCCCCATTCGGGACTGGCCCTGACCTTTCCTCCCCCCGCTCCCGTTACCCCCGGCGCCGCCAGCACTGCTTTATTGAGGTTGAACCGGTAAAACGGGGGGGGGGGAGGGGACACAGGACACACGGTGGCCACGGGACGATGCTCACCCCCCCCTCCTCCGGTATTCCCGCCCCGTGACGTCACCGGCCGCCTCCCAGGACAAGTAACCGGGAGCAGGCCGGGCTGGAACAGCCTAATCCTGGATTACTTGAACCGGGCCGCGGCCGCTGCTCCCCTCCCCCCCCCCCCCCCCGGTGACACCGCCCCCCCCCCCTCCCCCGTGTCCTCACGTGACCCCCGGTACCTGCCGCCTCGCGCCGCTGCCGGAGCCACCGGTACCACGGCGGTTTCCAGCCCCCCCCCAGAACCCGAACGGCGCTTCCTGATTGGGTACTGCGAGGGGGGCCTGGAAACAGCCGCCAGGCGCTGATTGGAGGAGGCGGAGGCGCTGCGCTGAGATTGGCTGAGGTGCGCGCGGGGGGCTGGGCCCGGTGGTGTTTACCGCGGAAAACATCCCGGGAAGGGGCGGGGCGAGACTCGGAGCCGCGCCCACGCGTTCTCAATCCCCATTGGCTGGGCCCTGCGAGACGCAGGGGAGGGGCGGGGTCTTAAGAGAATGGGCAGGGCCATGAATGGGACGGGGCCAGGAGCGGACACAGGGATGCATGGATATATGGATACAGGGATATACGGATATATGGATACAAGGATAAATGGATACAGGGATACATGGATACAGGGATACATTAATACAGGGATATATGGATACATAGACACAGGGATACATGGATACAGGGATGCATGGATACAGGGATATATGGATACATAGACACAGGGATACTGGGATGCATGGATACATAGACACAGGGATACATGGATAAAGGGATACATGGATACAGGGATATATGGATACATAGACACAGGGATACATGGATACAGGGATGCATGGATACAGGGATATATGGATACATAGACACAGGGATACTGGGATGCATGGATACATAGACACAGGGATACATGGATAAAGGGATACATGGATACAGGGATATATGGATACATAGACACAGGGATACAGGGATGCATGGATACAGAGATACACAGATAGGTGGACACAGGGATACGTGGATACAGGGATATATGGATACAGGGATATACAGATACATGGACATAGGGATAAATGGATACAGGGATACATAGATATAGGGATGCATGGATACAGGGATAAATGGATACAGGGATACATGGATACAGGGATATATGGATACATAGACACAGGGATACATGGATACAGGGATATATGGATACATAGACACAGGGATACATGGATACAGGGATACATGGATACAGGGATATATGGATACATAGACACAGGGATACATGGATACAGGGATATATGGATACATACACACAGGGATACATGGATACATAGACACAGGGATACATGGATACAGGGATATAGGGATACATGGATACACAGATACATGGACACAGGGATACATAGATAAATGGACACAGGGATACATGGATACAGGAATACATGGACACAGCTCCCACCAAAACTCAATCGCATGGGCTGAATACCCCAGTGGATCTGAGCCTGAACCCTGGCTCTTCCGAGTCCCCGTGGGTTGCTCAGGTGCATGGGTCCTGGGTTCACTCACCTGAAATCCCAGAGCTCTGCTCCCGAGCAGGGAAAAACCAGGAATAGAATGAATCCCTCTGGGAAAAGTGGCTGGAATGTCAGGTTTATTTTTAAAAAAGCTGAAGAGAAAAGGTTAAAAGGGATCTTTGCCCGGGAATGCCGCAGTCAGTGCATTGGATAAATGCCAAGCAAAAAGAACCAGGAAGTTTTCCTTGGGAAAAAGGCTGAATTAAACCAGATTTAATAAAGGAGAAGCAGGATATGGCCACGATGGAGTCCAATCAATCAGGCTGGAATCAAGGGGGTTGGGAATTGGCTCCAGAGGTTCCCTGAGATGACAGAAAAGCAGCTCCACACGTTCAGCCCCTGCCTGCGGAATGCCAGAGCCTGCCGGGAAAATGGGGCTCAATGGAATCCTCCAAACAGCAGCTTCGATGCTGCCTGCGCCGGGCGCATCCGGCTCCAACTCAGCTCTGGGCTGGGAATAACCCATGGGAAGGAGGAGCTGCTGGGAAGAAGCATCTCCATGAGGAAGAGACTGCTGGAGGGGCCCAGACCTGGAGTCACCGCCGCTCCTCCTAAGCTGGTCTCTGAAACCATCATGAATGGAGCTCTGCTCCGATGGGTTTCCCAAACCTGGAATTTTCCTCAAATTAGGAAAAAAGATTTGGATTAGCATCCACGGGAGAGACACGTGAATCGGAACTGGAATAGCGGTGGTGAATCCTTTCGCAGAGCAACTATCGGGAACTAAACGGGAGCAACTGGAGGAACCCGGAAGCAAACCCCAAGGTTGGGGTTGGAGCCGGGTTGGTGGCTCCGGCTCTGAGCAATTCCCAGCGCTCCCAGGACCATCCGGTCCCATTGTCCGACCCCCGGCTGCACTCAGGGTCCCGGCGTGAGCCCGGCTCGGTGCTGAGCCTGAGCCAGGGCGGGTTTCCACTGACACCGGTTCTGTCCTCAGGGATCAGGAATCATCTGGCGACGAGCGTGTCCGTGTCCACGTTGCTGAGCAGGAAGAGCTCAGGGCAGGCAGCGAGGCCCAGGTGGTGCTGGAAGAGGTGAAGGGCGAGAGTTAGAGCTGAGCCGAGCTCCCCCATCCCAGCCTCGTGGCGCATCCCCACCTGCCGGGCCTGGAGCTTTGAGCTTTCCATCCTTCGGGAATCAAAGCAAAGCAGCGTTAAAGCCCCCAAGCCATGGAACGTCGCAACGGGGAAGCGGCACCGCGGTCACTGCCACCTGCAGCACCACACCGCGCCCTCCCGTCCTTCACTGCGGGTAATGGAGACCTGGATGGGATCTGCCCATGGAATAGCATCCGCTTCCATAGAGCTCCAAGAAACCAGCCTGCCCCATCCCTGGCGGTGTTCAAGACACAGGGGCTTGGAGCAAGCTGCTCCAGTGGAAGGGGTCCCTGGAGCTGGATTGGAGCTGGAGGAGCTTTAAGGTCCCTCCCAACCCAAACCATTCCATGATTCCATGGATGCCATTGGGACTGGCCCAGCTCATGGTGGCTCCATCCTTCACCCTCTTGCTGGAGGCCACGGTCACAACGGACCTGGGAGCCCAGAGCGAGCACAGCCGAGGCCTGAGGGTTGGATCCTGCAGGGATCCCAATGGATCTGCTCCATCCAGTGGGCTCTGTGGGCTCTGGAGCCGCTGGGGTCTCCTCCACAGCCAGGAATCGCCACCGGTTCCAAGCAACCCCCCAAGAAACGACCCAAGGAGCCGAGTGGAACAAGATCCATCCTTTAATGGCACCATGGGGCTCCACAAACTGCTTCCGAGGAGACACGGGGGGAGCAAAACCAACCTGAGCCTTAGGAGGAGCAGGAGGTGGGAATGAGGAGGCTCCGCAGTGGAGCTGCCACCTACAAGTTAGTACCAACCCCTGTCAATCCCAGCTCCAGGAAAAGCAGAAGGATGGAATGCCGCTGGCAAAGGGTAGGAACATCCTGAAAGCCCCTGCCTGTGATCAAACCCCACGTTTTAATGCCAGGAGCAATTCCCTGCCTGGGACCAGAGCAAGGCTGAGGAAGGGGATGGAATTCGTCATTAAATCCATGAGAGGGAAGCTTGGTTAAGGGCTGGAGCTCACCGTGCATGGGGCAGCCCTGGGAAACTCCATAGGGAACCTCCTGGAGCTCAACCAGGCCAAGGGCAAGCTCCTGCCCCTGGTCCAGCGCAATCCCAGCACAGCCCCAGGCTGGGGGGGCCTGGATGGAGCAGCCCTGAGGAGAGGGACTTGGGGTCCCCATGAGCTGGCTTCAGGGAGTGCTTGAGCCCAGAACCCCCCCCAGTGTGGGGCTGCATCCCCAGAACGGGAGCAGCAGCTCCGGGAGGGGATCCTGCCCCTCTGCTGCGGGAAGGGGGGACCTGAGAGCAGCTCCAGGGCCTGAAGGGGCTGCAGGGAACCTGGAGAGGGGCTTGGGACAAGGGATGGAGGGACAGGGACAGGCCAAGGGGAATGGCTTGAACCTGCCCGAGGGGAGACTGAGCTGAGCTCTGGGGCAGAAGCTCTTCCCCGTGAGGGTGCTGAGGCGCTGGCACAGGGTGCCCAGAGAAGCTGTGGCTGCCCCATCCCTGGCAGTGTTCAGGGCGAGCTCTGGATGAACTTTAAGGTCCTTTCTCCAACCCAACCCCTTCCATGGTTCTGTGAATCCAGGAATCACCCTGGGCTCTTTTCCCTGTCCTGGGGGATGCAGGAGCAGGCGCTGTTTGTGCCACACCAAACCTCCCCTTCCTGGTGTTTTCAGGTCCACAGAAGCACGTTGGGACCTAAACCACCTTCGTGGAGCTGAGCATGTTCCATGCCCAGCCACGGCTCTCACGTGCTCAGAGATAGGGGAACAGACCCTGGACACCCAATCCTCACGGTCGAGACACCTAAAAGCACCCTGGGACAGGGGACGTAACCCCAAAATCCATTCTCTGCTGGAGAAACCACAGGGGGACTTCTCCAATCACGGAAGCAAAGCAAACCCCACTCTGTCCTAATTGAGAACAGCAGACTTTGGATGTCCTCCATGTGAAGGCTTCTCCATGGAAGGCCCTGGAAGTCATTCCATGTGGAGGAGAAGGGCAGTGGGAAGGGTTTGTAGTGGCTTTAGAGCAGGGATTAGCAACTGAAGCCCTGGAGCTGCATTAGAGCCATGTCCCCCCCCCGGAGCAGGCGACCGGCATCCGCTGCGCCGGGACGTTCCGAGCCAGAACGCAGGAATTTCTGAGGACTCTCACGGGTGTTTCCATGAATCACGGGCAGAGGGGAACAAATCACACTTGAACCATAAATAACCAGGGACATCACAAGGCGTTTCCTTTGCTGAGCACCAGAGTCACGCGCCGGGCGAGCACCAGCAACGAAGAACAAGCTTAATGCTGAGGATTCCCAACGTCTTCCCACCCCTGTGGAAGCTGCTTCAGCCCCGCTTTGAACTGGGAGGGAAAACGCACCCAGCTCCAGTGGGATGTGAGCTGCAGCTCCAGCCTGGAGGAGGGCTCTGGGGGGGGGTAGTGTCACCGTGTCAGTGCCTGCGGCGGCGGCAGCCTTCAAGCACCACCCAAAGGGTGCTTTTGGAACGTCCTAGCTTAGCTTTGGAGATGCTCCCGCGCAGCAGCAGGGATCCCCTGGAGCTCCAGCGTTCCTGCTGCGGGGACGGCCGCGAGGAGGGAGCCGGGCAGAGGAGGCTGCAGCCCAGCGGTAGCGTCTGGCCCCGCAGCGGGAGCAGAGGCGCTCAGCAAAGCAAACGGCCGAGTTGAAGTGTTCCAGCGGCGACAGGCGGCCCGCTCCGCGCATCCCAGTGGGAATGCCCTCACCCCACCACCCCCCCCCCATTCCCTGTGCAAAGTGCACATACGTTTGTCTACGTTCACACAGTAAACCATAGGCACACACTGGCTCTGATGGCTACTCGCTGTGCAGGGGCACCGGGGCTACTTAGGGGAGAGGGAAGGCGACTCCTCGCTCAGCAGGGTCCGGGTGACGCTTACCCTCGTCCCGCAGGCCAGGAAGGAGGCTCCCAGCGCGATCAGGCACAGCCAGCTCTGCAAGGCAACGGGTGCTGGGGTCAGGGGCTGCGGAGCCCACGGCCACCGGGCTCTGCCGTGTGCTCCGTGGGCACCCGGGTGTCACCTGCGGTAGCACGAGCGGGGCTGGAGGCAAAGCAGCACCTGGTGGGTGAGTGCTGGGGGGAGGACAGGGAGCTGAGCGGGGTGCTTGGTGCCTTGGAGGGAAGGGATCGGGGTGCTTGGTGCCTTGGAGGGAAGGGATCATCCCATAAGGAACCTCAGGGAGCTCAACCAGGCCAAGGGCAAGCTCCTGCCCCTGGTCCAGCGCAATCCCAGCACAGCCCAAGGCCGGGGGGGACCGGATGGAGCAGCCCTGAGGAGAGGGACTTGGGGTCCCCATGAGCTGGCTTCAGGGAGCGCTTGAGCCCAGAACCGCCCAGTGTGGGGCTGCACCCCCAGAGCGGGAGCAGCAGCTCCGGGAGGGGATCCTGCCCCTCTGCTGCGGGAAGGGGAGACCTGAGAGCAGCTCCAGGGCCTGAAGGGGCTGCAGGGAACCTGGAGAGGGGCTTGGGACAAGGGATGGAGGGACAGGGACAGGCCAAGGGGAATGGCTTGAACCTGCCCGAGGGGAGACTGAGATGAGCTCTTAGGCAGAAGCTCTTCCCTGGGAGGGTGCTGAGGCGCTGGCACAGGGTGCCCAGAGAAGCTGTGGCTGCCCCATCCCTGGCAGTGCTCAAGGCCAGGTTGGACACAGGGGCTTGGAGCACCCTGCTCCAGTGGAAGGGGTCCCTGTCCATGGCAGAGGTTGGAGCTGCAGGAGCTTTAGGGTCCCTTCAATACAAACCAGGCTGGGATTCTCTGATCATTGGATGATTTTACACCTCTGGTAGCACACAGACACTACAGAGGAACATTCCAGAGTCTGTGCCAACCTTTCACCTGCTGCAGCACTAAACTGAGGCCTTTTTGGGAACAGAGAGCAGAGGAACTGCTGAGGAGATGGAAAAGGAACTGCTGAGGAGGTGGAAAAGGCTGCGTGTGGCGGCAGCAGCACTCAGCACGTTCCCAAGCAAAAGCCTCAACCTCCACATTTGTCCTGACCCTGTGGCTGTGAAGCAGACACTGAACAGAACAGAGGGAAAAGCATCCCATGGGCTGCTCCCAGCCCCAGGGAGCCCCAGCTGGAGCCAGACTCACCAGATAGGCCACAAAGGACAGGTACATCACGCTGAGCACGGCAGCCCCGACGTACAGAGCCACGTGGTTGAGGGACATGACGTAGTCCACCACGAAGTACATGTTGATGCTGCAGATGAGGAGGATGAGGATCCCCCCCCCGATCCTCCAGAACCTGTGAGCAACACCAGGGCACAAGGGGGTGAGCTGGGGCAGGGCTGGAGATGCTGCAGGGCACGAGGTGAAGAGAGGAAGGGAACGTGTGCCTGGGGCAGCACCGAGTCCCTCAGGACTTACAGTCCATTGGCAAAGTCGTTCATGACGCTGGGCAGGCTGGTGAAGGTGAGGACTGGGATCAGCGCAAAGGGAAGCTGGAAGAGAAGAACAAAGAGCCCAGATGTGCCAGCACTTCCTCAGCTATTGTGAGGGGACACAAAGGGACTTCCCCTGCCTGGAAAGAGGAAGCAATTCCTGAGCCTGGCTGAACCTCTCCACCTCCCCCAGGAGACCAGGGTCTGAGAGCAGCTCCTCCTGCTTGCTTGCTCCTGCAGACCCCAGAGCTGCAGCACTCGGTGCAGGAGCCAGGGAACCACGGAGTCATGGAATGGTTTGGGTTGGAAGAGACCTTAAAGCTCCTCCAGCCCCAACCCCTGCCACGGGCAGGGACCCCTTCCACTGGAGCAGGGTGCTCCAAGCCCCTGTGTCCAACCTGGCCTTGAACACTGCCAGGGATGGGGCAGCCACAGCTTCTCTGGGCACCCTGTGCCAGCGCCTCAGCACCCTCACAGGGAAGAGCTTCTGCCTAAGAGCTCAGCTCAGTCTCCCCCCTGGCAGGTTAAAGCCATTCCCCTTGGCCTGTCCCTCCATCCCTTGTCCCAAGCCCCTCTCCAGCTTTCCTGCAGCCCCTTCAGGCCCTGGAGCTGCCCTCAGGTCTCCCCTTCAGGAGCCTTCTCTTGTCCAGGCTGCCCCAGCCCAGTTCTCTCAGCCTGGCTCCAGAGCAGAGCTGCTCCAGCCCCCCCAGCACCTCCAGGTCCCTCTTGTGCTGCTGCCCCAGAGCTGGATCAGGACTGCGGGGTCAGGGCTCCGAAGCGCGCAGCAGAGGGGCAGGATCCCCTCCCTGGGATGCTTTCCCCAGCCCGGGTGCTGCTGCTCACCTGGAGGCTCATGAGGACGTTCAGGAAGTCGTTCATGCCCGTCAAGTGCTCCACGTCCTGGAAGATGGCCACCAGGAGCGTGGGGGTGATGGCGATGGAGCGCGTGAGCAGCACCCGCGCAAAGCGGGACCAGCGCAGGTTCAGGAAGCCCTGCAGGGACCAGAGCAGGGGCTGAGCAGAGAGGAGGCATCGGGAGCAGAGGAGGAGCGGCGCTGGGGCAGGGGTCGGGTGAAAGGGGCTTTTAGGGAGCTCCCAGCCCGAGCTGCGGCGTGTCCATGGACGGGGAATGCTCCGGCTGAGCGGGAAGGGTTGGGAAGGGAGCCGGGGGGGGGCACTGCTGGTACCTCCATGACAAACTGCCCCGAGTACGTCCCGGTCATCGTGGAGCTCTGCCCCGCGGCCAGGATCCCGATGGCCCAGATGTAGAGAGCGGCAGGGCCGAAATAACAGCCCAGAACTGCACCCTGGAGGAGAGGGGGGAGAGGGGAGGGGTCAGAACTCCCTGGTGACCACAATAATCCCAGCGGAGCTGAGCTGGAAGAAGAGGAATCCATTTGTAGGACAGGGAAAAGCATTCCCTGCCTTGGGAAGCAGGCAAGGAACACTCGGGGGCTGCAGTGGGAACAGAGCAGGCTCAGGATGGAGGGAAGGAAACGCTTTGTCATGGGCAAGCTCATAGAAGAGGGAGCAAGGAGCGAGGTTGGACGGGCACCGTTGGCAATGGGACTGGATTGTGCCTGTCCCAAGGGCTGGGCGCAGGGTCCCCAGGGTCTCCTCCAGCTCTGCTTTTGGGGATGTTTTTACAGGTCCTGGCCCTCAGCACTCCCTGCTCACCCAAAGGGAACTGGAGCTGCTGGAGAGAGGCCAGAGGAGGCCATGGGGATGCTGTGAGGGCTGGAGCAGCTCTGCTCTGGAGCCAGGCTGAGAGAGCTGGGCTGGGGCAGCCTGGAGAAGGCTCCTGAAGGGGAGACCTGAGAGCAGCTCCAGTGCCTGAAGGGGCTGCAGGAAACCTGGAGAGGGGCTTGGGACAAGGGATGGAGGGGTGGGATGAGGAGTTTGGGCTTACAACCGGAAGAGGGAAGAGTTAAATGGGATATGGGGAAGAGGTTCCTCACCATGAGGGTGGTGGGATGCTGGAATGGAGAAGCTGTGGCTGCCCCATCCCTGGCAGTGTTCAAGGCCAGGTTGGACACAGGGGCTTGGAGCACCCTGCTCCAGTGGAAGGGGTCCCTGCCCATGGCAGGGGTTGGAGCTGGAGGAGCTTTAAGGTCCCTTCCAACCCAACCCTTTCTGGGATTCCAAAGGGAGCGGATACAACCAGACAGGGAGGGGCCAAGGCTCCCGCTCCGTGAGTCACTCACCCCTTTGTAGATGTCCACCTCCAGCGTCTGGTTGTTGTTGGGGAAGAGCGAGGAGTGGGGGCTGCTGGCGTTGACGCAGACGGCGTTCTGCAGGGAGCGACGCGGGGACAGGGTCGGGTGTGCTCAGGAGCAAAGACCAGGACATGGAAATACCCAGCACCCCTGATCTCACCCCTCTCACACAAAATCTATGGGCTCAGCTCACCCAGGGGCAGGTGGGGCTGGGAGCTGCCTTTCTGCTCACATCACCCCTGGTTCTGCTCACACCAACCCCGGTTCTGCTCACATCACCCCTGGTTCTGCTCACACCAACCCCGGTTCTGTTCACACCAACCCCGGTTCTGTTCACACCAACCCCGGTTCTGTTCACACCAACCCCGGTTCTGTTCACACCAACCCCGGTTCTGCTCACACCACCCCCGGTTCTGCTCACATCACCCCTGGTTCTGCTCACACCAACCCCGGTTCTGTTCACACCAACCCCGGTTCTGCTCACACCAACCCCGGTTCTGCTCACATCACCCCCGGTTCTGCTCACACCAACCCCGGTTCTGCTCACATCACCCCCGGTTCTGCTCACACCAACCCCGGTTCTGCTCACATCACCCCCGGTTCTGCTCACACCAACCCCTGGTTCTGCTCACATCACCCCCGGTTCTGCTCACATCACCCCCGGTTCTGCTCACATCACCCCCGGTTCTGCTCACACCAACCCCGGTTCTGCTCACACCAACCCAGTTCTGCTCACACCAACCCAGGTTCTGTTCACACCAACCCCGGTTCTGCTCACACCAACCCCGGTTCTGCTCACACCACCCCCGGTTCTGCTCACATCATCCCCGGTTCTGCTCACACCAACCCAGTTCTGCTCACACCAACCCAGGTTCTGTTCACACCAACCCCGGTTCTGCTCACACCAACCCCGGTTCTGCTCACAGCAGCCCTGATTCTGCTCACACCAACCCCGGTTCTGTTCACACCAACCCCGGTTCTGTTCACACCAACCCTGGTTCTGTTCACACCAGCCCTGGTTCTGCTAACACCAACCCCGGTTCTGCTCACACCAACCCCGGTTCTGCTCACATCAACCCCGGTTCTGCTCACACCAACCCCGGTTCTGCTCACACCACCCCCGGTTCTGCTCACACCAACCCCGGTTCTGCTCACACCACCCCTGGTTCTGCTCACACCAACCCAGTTCTGCTCACACCAACCCCGGTTCTGCTCACACCACCCCCGGTTCTGCTCACACCACCCCCGGTTCTGCTCACATCACCCCTGGTTCTGCTCACACCAACCCCAGTTCTGCTCACACCAACCCCGGTTCTGCTCACACCAACCCCGGTTCTGCTCACATCAACCCCGGTTCTGCTCACACCAACCCCGGTTCTGCTCACACCAACCCCGGTTCTGCTCACACCAACCCCGGTTCTGCTCACACCACCCCCGGTTCTGCTCACACCAACCCCTGGTTCTGCTCACACCAACCCCTGGTTCTGCTCACACCAACCCCGGTTCTGCTCACACCACCCCCGGTTCTGCTCACATCACCCCTGGTTCTGCTCACACCAACCCCAGTTCTGCTCACACCAACCCCGGTTCTGCTCACACCAACCCCGGTTCTGCTCACACCAACCCCGGTTCTGTTCACACCAACCCCGGTTCTGCTCACATCACCCCCGGTTCTGCTCACACCAACCCTGGTTCTGTTCACACCAACCCCGGTTCTGTTCACACCAACCTTGGTTCTGTTCACACCAACCCTGGTTCTGCTCACACCAACCCCGGTTCTGCTCACACCACCCCCGGTTCTGCTCACACCACCCCCGGTTCTGCTCACACCAACCCCGGTTCTGCTCACACCACCCCCGGTTCTGCTCACACCAACCCCTGGTTCTGCTCACACCAGCCCTGGTTCTGCTCACACCAACCCTGGTTCTGCTCACACCAGCCCTGGTTCTGCTCACACCAGCCCTGGTTCTGCTCACACCAGCCCTGGTTCTGCTCACACCAACCCTGGTTCTGCTCACACCAGCCCTGGTTCTGCTCACACCAGCCCTGGTTCTGCTCCAAGAGCCCGGGGTTTGGTCCCCAGCACAGCCCCAGCCCCAGCTCACCACATCCGCGTTGTTCTTCTCAAAGAAAGCCTCGGCGAAGACGGTCACCACGAAGATGTTGATGATGAAGGAGACAAAGAGAGCGATGCAGGACTCGATGAAGAAATACTTGTTGGCTTCTCGCACCTCCCTCTTGTTCGCACGGTTCACTTGCCGGGACTGCAGAGGAGATGGTGACAACGGGAGCCTTGAGAATCATGGAACCGTGGATGGTTTGGAGAGATCATCCAGCCCCAACCCCTGCCACGGGCAGGGACCCCTTCCACTGGAGCAGGGTGCTCCAAGCCCCTGTGTCCAACCTGGCCTTGATCTCTGCCAGGGATGGGGCAGCCACAGCTTCTCTGGGCACCCTGTGCCAGCGCCTCAGCACCCTCCCAGGGAAGAGCTTCTGCCTAAGAGCTCATCTCAGTCTCCCCTCGGGCAGGTTCAAGCCATTCCCCTTGGCCTGTCCCTCCATCCCTTGTCCCAAGCCCCTCTCCAGGTTTCCTGCAGCCCCTTCAGGCACTGGAGCTGCTCTCAGGTCTCCCCTTCAGGAGCCTTCTCTTCTCCAGGCTGCCCCAGCCCAGCTCTCTCAGCCTGGCTCCAGAGCAGAGCTGCTCCAGCCCTCGCAGCATCCCCATGGCCTCCTCTGGCCTTGCTCCCGCAGATGTATTATTTACACCAGATGTATTATTGATACCACTCGTGTGTTACCCATATCTGTCCTTATCCTACACTAAAATACCGGGACACGGGTCACTGGGTGGGAAGAAACAGCAAATCCCAACCTTTGAGGGGAGGACCTGGGGACAAGTGTCCCAGTGCTCTCCCTGTGCCGGGGGCTCAAGCAGCTCTGGCAGGGCCTCACTGTGTCCCCACAGACACTTTCTGCCCTGCCCAGCTCAGCAGCTCACCTTGACCAATGCCGAGTGCAGGTACATGTTGTGGGGCATGATGACAGCGCCCACGATGCCCACGGCCTGCTCCAGCTGCGGCGTTCCGCAGTCCTGGCAGTACGGGACAAAGAGCCCCTGGAGCAGCGACTGCTGGTTGGGTCTGACTGTGATGTACTGGGCAGGAGACAAGAGAGGCGTGGGGTGAGCGCGGTGCTTTGGGTGCTCCTCTGGCCATACCCCCCCCCCCAGGTAAAACCGGAACCCCAACGTGGCAACTGCTCAGTGGAGCTGGGGGTGATGAGCGGAGCACGAGGAGTGGTCTCCACAATGGAGAAGCAGCCATCATACAGAGCAAGGCTTGGGCAGGCCAACAGCCACGCATCAGAGACACAGCCCCAGCTTCAAAGGTCCTGAATGTTAAGGGTCTGTGCCGCGTTTTGGGGTGTTGGGGCACCGGAGTTGGGAGGGGATCCATACAAAGCACACAGGGTGGAAGGTACCTCGTATCCGAACGTGAGGGCCATGATGGTGATGAGAAAGCCAAAGAAGGCTTCCAGTTTCCGCAGGCCTGTGGGAAGACACAAGCTCCATCAGCAAACTGAGAGCAGCGGCACGGCAGGCTGAGATTCCTCAATTTAGGAGGAGAAGGAAAATCACCGTATTTGTCCAGGAAGAGAAAGACGAAGGTGTCAGCGATGGTGATGAGCACTCCACCCCACAGCGGGATCCTGCAGGACACAGAGCAACCACTGCCACACCTCCCATGGGAGCTCCTTGGGTCCCAAAGGACAGCTCCGTGCTGGGGCTGCACTCCAGCCTTCCTGACCGCAAGGAAGGACATCTGCTGGGGGCTCCCTAGGAAGGACATCTGCTGGGGATCCTTAGGAAGGACATCTGCTGGGGGTCCTTAGGAAGGACATCTGCTGGGGGCTCCTTGGGAAGGACATCTGCTGGGGGTCCTTAGGAAGGACATCTGCTGGGGGCTCCTTGGGAAGGACATCTGCTGGGGGGTCCTTAGGAAGGACATCTGCTGGGGGTCCTTAGGAAGGACATCTGCTGGGGGCTCCTTGGGAAGGACATCTGCTGGGGGGTCCTTAGGAAGGACATCTGCTGGGGGTCCTTAGGAAGGACATCTGCTGGGGATCCTTAGGAAGGACATCTGCTGGGGGTCCTTAGGAAGGACATCTGCTGGGGGTTCCTTAGGAAGGACATCTGCTGGGGGTCCTTAGGAAGGACATCTGCTGGGGGTTCTTTGGGAAGGACATCTGCTGGGGGTCCTTAGGAAGGACCTAAGGCCAGGAAAGCTGCAGCCCAGCTCTGGTGGGTGCGTTCCAGGCTGTCCTCTACAGCCACAGGGGGAAGAATCAGGCACCCAAGGCCAAGTCATCCGAGCGCTTCCACGCCGGAGGCGAACCACCCACCTTAACTTTAAGGTTTAGGGGAAGTCAATGAGTGGGGTCCGGCACACCCGGTGTCACCTCCCCAGTCCCAGAGGCGAGCACTCATCCCCTGCTGCCCTCTGCCAGGCCCAACTCACTTGCCCATCGACAGGAGGTTGATGGCGATGGCCGAGCCGATGACCTCCTGCATGTCGGAGCCGATGATGGCGAGTTCAACCATCAGCCAGAGGATGATCCGAGGCACCTGGGGGGGAACAAGCATCCAAGAGCATTAAAAAGGGGGCAAATGACTCCCTCCCGGAGGAGCTCGGGGCTGCGGTGCTCCTGCAGTCAGGAGCTGCCTCCTTCCCCTGGCCATGGCCTGGCAAAGGTGCTGCTGGAGCCTTGCAGGCTGGCTGGGAGCAGAATCCCTGGTGACCTGTGGCAATCACTGCGGGAGGCTCCCGGGACGTTTATATAAGCTCAATGACTCGCCTCGTTGTGAAAGAGGAACTGGGTGCTCCTGTGCTCGAGCGCTGGAACATCAGTGCCGTGGTGATGCCAGGGACAAAGCCTCAGGTGCTGGATGAGAAACCTCCAGCTGCGCAGAGCTGGGGACATCCCTGACTTCAGAGAACCATGGACTCATGGAATGCCTTGGGTTGGAAGGGGCCTTAAAGCTCCTCCAGCACCAACCCCTGCCGCGGGCAGGGACCCCTTCCGCTGGAGCAGGGTGCTCCAAGCCTTCCCCACAGCCCGCGCTGAAGGGAGCTGAAGCAGGACTGAGCCCTCTCTTACACAAGCCATGGAGGTTTCTTAAGCAGGGAAATGTAAGAGCCAGGAATGGTCTTGTTCTAAAGAGCCATTTCCCTTCTGGTGATCCCTCGGGCTTAGTTCACCCACGAGGACCTTCAGGAGGGAGCAGCTCAGCCAGGAAAGCTGGGATCCCAGCTCTTATTCCTGAGGCTGGCCCAATTCACAGGGAAATGCCAGGACATTCCTCCCATGGTTCAAGTCTTCCTCCAAATCTGCCTTTCTTCCAACCAGGAGCCAAACCAGAAGAGATCAATGTAGGCTTCTTGGACAGCAAAGCAAGATCATGGAACCATCCCGGTTGGAAAAGAGCTTCAAGATCAAGTCCAACCACTCCCAACCCTGCCAAGGCCACCACTGCCCCATGGCACTGAGGCCTCATCTCCACGGGGTGTGAGCACTTGCAGGGATGGTGCCTGCAGCCCTGTCCTGGGCAGCCTGTTCCAATGCCTGAGCACCCTCTGGGGCAGGAATTGTTCCTCAGCTCCATCTAAACCTGCCCTGGTGCAGCTTGAGGCCGTTTCCTCTTGTCCCATCCCTTGGTCCTCGGGAGCAGAGCCCAGCCCCTCCTGGCTCCATCCTCCTGTCAGGCACTTGGAGGCAGCGATCAGGTCCCCCCTGAGCCTTCTCCTCTCCACCTGAACCCCCCAGGTCCCTCAGTCCTTCCCCATCACACTTGGGCTCCAGGCCCTGCACCAGCTCCATTCCCTTCTCTGGCCCCGCTCCAGCCCCTCAATGTCTCTCTTGCAGTGAGGGGCCCAGAGCTGAGCACAGGACTTGAGGTGCAGCCTCCCCAGTGCCCAGTGCAGGGGCACAATCCCTGCCCTGGCCCTGCTGCCGCACTGGTGCTGAGCCAGGCCAGGATGCTGGGGGCTGCCTGGCTGCCTGGGCACAAGCTGCTCCTGCTCAGCCCCATGTGCTGATGAAAATGGATTCCGGGCTCTGGAAGGCTCCCTCCCGAGGAGCATTTGGCACCTCCCGAGCAGCACGAACCCATCCGGCCCCAGCAGACGGAAGGACCCCGGGCAGGCCAGGGCAGTGTCCGCGGTGGGAGCAGCAGGGCACCCACCTTGTGGTACTGCCGGTTGCAGACCTCGGCGAGGTGCAGCCCCGTCACCACCCCCAGCCGTGCCGCCAGGCGCTGCAGGAGCAGCCCGATCAGCGTCGCCAGCATCAGGACCCACAGGAGCTGAGGGAGACACAGAGGGAGGGGAGGGGGGGTGAGCGTGACAGGTCCCTGGGCCCCAAAACACACCCAGAGGAGTCACAGACCACCCAAAAGACACTCGCTGATGCTCAAAGGGTGTTTGATACCGACCTGGAGCTGGCACAGGGGGACATAAATGCATCTAGAGCAGGAGTCACTGCCAGAGGGCACAGCATAGGATCATGGAATGGGTTGGGTTGGAAGGGACCATAAAGCTCCTCCAGCCCCAACCCCTGCCACGGGCAGGGACCCCTTCCACTGGAGCAGGGTGCTCCGAGCCCCTGTGTCCAACCTGGCCTTGAACACTGCCAGGGATGGGGCAGCCACAGCTTCTCTGGGCACCCTGTGCCAGCGCCTCAGCACCCTCACAGGGAAGAGCTTCTGCCTAAGAGCTCATCTCAGTCTCCCCTCTGGCAGGTTCAAGCCATTCCCCTTGGCCTGTCCCTGCATCCCTTGTCCCAAGCCCCTCTCCAGCTTTCCTGCAGCCCCTTCAGGCACTGGAGCTGCTCTCAGGTCTCCCCTTCAGGAGCCTTCTCTTCTCCAGGCTGCCCCAGCCCAGCTCTCTCAGCCTGGCTCCAGAGCAGAGCTGCTCACAGCATCCCCATGGCCTCCTCTGGACTCTCTCCTGCAGGTCAAGAGCTCAAGAAGCTCCCTCTCCCTTCTTCCCTTGCTGCTTTCAGCTCAGCCCCATGGCACCCTTAGCTCTAAACCACGCAGGGTTACACGCTCACTTGCAGCACCGACCTTAAACCCTGCGACGGCCCCGGACTGTAAATCCGACTCGATGTTCCCTGGATCCAGGTAGGCAATGCTCATCAGGAACCCTGGCCCTGTGAAAGCCCAGAGCTTGCGGAAACTGAAGCAGGATTGCTGTGGGGAGAGGATGGACACAGCACGAGTGAGCCCCAGATCCAGCCATGGGCATGAGGACCAGCAAGAGATGCCCCAAGGCTTGGATTTCATTTCCTGGTAAGATCAAGCCTGTTCTTTAATCCCATCCTGAGCTCTGCAGCAGTCTCTGCTCCTAATCTAAAGCAGAGTTCAGCACCTAATCTAGGGTTTAGGAGCAGGCTGTGGGACAGCCAAGGCCACACTCATGTAAATCCAGGTGGGAGATGATTCCCCCTGTGCCTGCAGCCTCCTCCTCGCTTAATGAGGAGCCAAGAGGGCACCTGAGAGGGGACTGAGCTGCTCCAAAGGTCACTCCGGCTCCCTTCCCCTGATAAGGGAACAAAGAACCAGGGTCCCCTCCCCTGGGGCTGCACAAAGACATTTCTTCAGCTCTTCAGCAGATCTCCGGGCTGCTCCGGGCTTCCCAGAGGACAAATCCCATGGGATGAGTCATTAACTGTGCAGCAAGGAGATCCCTCTCCCTCCTCTCTCCCAAATCCCCATCCCGCAGCCAGGTTTCCCTTTCCAGTGTAGGCAAGAAGGGAACCAGCACGCAGGGGAATGGCTCACAGGGGTCAGGGTTTTCCTGACTGGATCTCCCTGTTGGAGCAGATGGATCTCACCTTCTCATCCTCGGGGATGGGGATCTTGCTGTCGAAGTAGGTGGTGAAAGGCTCCTCCGAGGAGGCATCCGATGGCTGCAGCGGGTTCATGCTGCTGGAAACGGTGCTGACGACTCCCCCGGGCTCCCCGGAGGCATCTTCTGCAGGGGGGGAAGGGGAAAAGGGAGAAGGAATGAGCCAGGATCCCTGGAAACACAGGACGAAAGGGCAGGACCCGCAGGCAGAGCGAGAGGAGCCTGTGCTGCCCTCACACCGCTACAGAGGGCATCAGCCCAAGCTCCCCTGGGCTGGGAGAAGATTCCTGCTGGAAGGACCCTGCTGCCTGTGGGATCCTGGATTTCCACGGGGACCTCGGAGCACTGCTCTGCTCTGGAAGCAAGCGGTGGTCGGGCAGTTTTCCCCCTCCTCAAGCACGAGGGGAGGCCCTGATGGGTTCTAACCTCACCTCCTGAGCAAGGTGCCACGAGAGAGCCCGTTATTCCCTCAGGAGATGTGCTGAGGCTTGGACCAGGGCCCCACTCCCGCCCTGCCCACCTCCAGCCCACAGCCCCTGCTCCCACGTGGAGGCAATACTCACTCCTGCTCTCCCTGCGTGGCATCCTGCTCCAGAGCTGGGTCCCAGAGCTGTGTCCCAGAGCCCAGCTCTGGGGGAGGAGGCCGGGACCCAAGGGCAGCTTTTACCGAGTTACCTATTGCAACACCGGAGTAAAGGGAAGGGGAAGGCTCCTCCTTTTCCCTGCCTCCCAAATCCCTCCCCGGGCTCCTGCCCTGCCAGCGAGGCATTTACATAAGGGATTTAGAGCCGGAGAGGGATCCGGCTGCGCAGGACGGGCTGGTTCAGGGCTGGTCCAGCTCACCAAGGGAGGTGGAATGAGCCCCAGGCACCGAATCTCCTGCTGGGGTCACCTCAGAGGCCTGAGGTTTTGTGGCCACTGGGCTAATGGAGCGGGCGGGCGGCAACGGGCACACGGAGACCTTGGGGTGGGTTGTGCAGGGCAAAGAAATGGATGAAATGGAGCCACATCCCAAGGCTGCACCCCCAGGGCAGGAGCAGCGGCTCCAGGAGGGGATCCTGCCCCTCTGCTGTGCTGTGGGGAGACCCGAGAGCAGCTCCAGTGCCTGAAGGGGCTGCAGGGAACCTGGAGAGGGGCTTGGGACAAGGGATGCAGGGACAGGCTAAGGGGAATGGCTTGAACCTGCCCGGGGGGAGACTGAGCTGAGCTCTGGGGCAGAAGGTGTGTGTATGAGCAGAGATGCTGTGCCATGGGCAGCCGTACCGTAGGAAGCCTTCTGGTCCATGTCGGAGTTCCCCATGGTCGAACCCTTTCGGGGGCCCAGATCCTGCTTTAGATCAGCCACGTTGGCTGCAGGGAGAGGAGGAAACATCATCAGGAAGGAGAATAAAAGCTCGAAAAGGGGCACCAGCCCCGGCATCACAGGGACCTCCCCAGCCCCTTTCCAGCTCCGAAGGAGCCGGCAGGGCCAGGAGGGGGGGGTTTAAGCCTGGGATCTGCTTGGAAACTCAAACAAGAAGGGGGGAGCAGAGAGCCCCGGCTCCGTCCCTCTTGTGAAACTCCAGCTGAGGAAACAAAGCCTGGAATTTCCTCCATGTGTCAACAGCCCATTGCAGCTCTCCCCTTCCAGGCAGGGCCATGCCAGGGCCACCGCACCCTTCTCAGGGCAGCTCAAGTGTCCGTAAGGGCCCCGTGGAACTCTTTCATCACGGGGCAGTTTCCAGTCTAAGCCCACGCAGGAGGGTGCCAGGATCTGGAGCAGGGCTTGGGATGAAGGCCTGGACCTGGCATCCTCCAGGGCACGCCCCAGCCCCGCCAGGACAAGTCGAAGTCCCAGCACTCTCTGCTTAGGAAGGACTTAACCTCCCTCAAAGCCCCTTGTCCCATAACAGGGGATTCCCTTCCAGCAAGGCCACACTGGCCCAGCGAAGGCCCAGAAGGCAAACACCAGCCAGGAATCCATTGAAGGGGTGTGAACCCGGTTCAGGTCTCCCAAGATCCCACAACCGGCTCCAAGGTGGTTTGTAACCAGCCAAGCGCCCTGGGCTCAGCCCCAGGGTCACTGCAGGCAGGGCTCCCTTGGTCCTTATCTCTCCAAGCAGGATTAAATCAAGCCCAGCGTGGCTGAGGAATGCTCCAGGAGCATCCCACAGGGCACAGGGCACCTCTCAGGCCCACCAAAGAGGAGGGGTTTGCTCATTCCGCCCCTTTCCCAATGATCCCGAGGGTTTGCTGGGGAATTCCCCCGGGGTCATGCGGAGGGAGGTGACCAAAGCCCGAGATTTCCCTATCCCGGGTTTCTGTGCTCCCGATGAAGCCACAGGTGAGGGGCAGCCTCAGGCCGGGCCGGGCAGGACCTGCAGCACCCCCCACGGCAGGGGTGGCACTGGATGAGCTTTACGGTCCCTCCCAGCCCAAAGCTCTCCATGACTCCATGAATCCTCTGCCCCTCGGTTAGGACAGGAGGGGCCGGGCATCACCTCACAGCCCCGAGGCTCGCGGGTCCCACACTGCCCCTTCCTCACAGGCTCCTTCCTAAGGGTCTTTCATTGCCCCCCTGCCCGATGTTTAGCCATGAACCCCCCCTTGCCCCCACCCCGTCAGCAGGAGCAGCGCTTACCGGGGCTGAGTCCCACGGAGCCCTCGCCATGACTGAAGGCAAAGGGGAAGCTCGCAGGGAGCATCGTTACTGAGCCACCCAGATGGGTGCTGCCCACTCATCCCAGCTGGGTGGAGCGGGGCTGGCTCCTCTATCTCCAGAGACAGCTCCCCCCGGGCCCGCAGGGCTGCGGGGACACCCCCATGCAGGGCTGCGGGGACACCCCCATGCAGGGCTGCGGGGACAACCCCATGCAGGGCTGAGGGGACACCCCCATGCAGGGCTGTGGGGACACCCCCATGCAGGGCTGCGGGGACACCCCCATGCAGGGCTGAGGGGACAACCCCATGCAGGGCTGCGGGGACAACCCAATGCAGGGCTCTGGGGACACCCCCATGCAGGGCTGCAGGGACAACCCCATGCAGGGCTCTGGGGACACCCCCATGTAGGTCTCTTGGGACAACCCCATGTAGGGCTCTTGGGACAACCCCATGTAGGGCTCTTGGGACAACCCCATGTAGGGCTCTTGGGACAACCCCATGTAGGGCTCTTGGGACACCACCATGCAGGGCTCTGGGGACACCCCCATGCAGGGCTGTGGGGACACCCCCATGCAGGGCTGTGGGGACACCCCCATGCAGGGCTGTGGTGATCCCCCCATGCAGGGCTTTGGGGACACCCCCCGCTGCTCTGCAGGGGGAAACGAGAGGATAAAGGACCACAAAGGTTGGGATTTGTCATTCCCCCTTCCCTGTGTGAAGCTCTTCAAGCAATCCCTCAGGAGCAGGTGCGCTCTCCCCCCGGCTGCCTTTGCCTCCATAGCCGGTGTTCACACTCGGGGAATATTCCCCGCAGGAATATCCCTTGGCATAAAGCAAAAAGCCCCGAGCAGAGCACCAGGAGGTTACTGCCATAGGAAGGGCGCTACTGCCCGGACAGGGACAACAACGGCTCCTCCTCCACCTCTGCCCTCCCTTCCCATGGGGGGAACCCCGAGCCCGGGGCTCACAGCTCTTTCCTGCCTGATGGCCCCAAAGGCACCAAGGGCAGGAAGGGCCCAGGGCTCCTGCTCCTCCCCAGCGTGGAGACAGCGCTGGTCCCACGCCAGGAGCGGTTCCTGCCATTGAGGTCCCTGCAGCTGATGGGAGGCTTTGAACTCAGTGGGGTCCCGGGGGCACAGCGTGGTCCTTGCAGCCTGGAGAAGGCTCCTGAAGGGGAGACCTGAGAGCAGCTCCAGGGCCTGAAGGGGCTGCAGGGAACCTGGAGAGGGGCTTGGGACAAGGGATGGAGGGACAGGGACAGGCCAAGGGGAATGGCTTGAACCTGCCCGAGGGGAGACTGAGATGAGCTCTTAGGCAGAAGCTCTTCCCTGTGAGGGTGCTGAGGCGCTGGCACAGGGTGCCCAGAGAAGCTGTGGCTGCCCCATCCCTGGCAGTGCTCAAGGCCAGGTTTGGACACAGGGGCTCGGAGCACCCTGCTCCAGTGGAAGGGGTCCCTGGACGCACCCCGAGCTCCCCTCATCCCAGCGCTCCCCACGGCCCCATCGCTGCAGAGCAGCAGCCGGAGCCCCGGGGGCTGAAACCACGCCGAGAGCGCCCTGGGACCGCACCGGGGCCGCGTTCCCGGGCGGGGCCCGTGCTCAGGGCTCACGGAGCTCTGCGGGGCACGGCCACGGCAGCACCGGCGCCCGCGGCAGCCCCCGGGGCTCCCCTCGCACCCAGGTCCCGTTAAAGCTCATCCATCACTGCCCCCCCCCCCCGGACCGTGCCACCCCAAACCCGGGGGGGGGGGGGCACCCACAGAGCAAGAGCGGCAGCCCCGTCCCGGGGGGGGGCTGGACCGGGCCAGGAGCCCCCGGCGCTGCGGACACCGCAAGGTCACCGGGGGGCAGGGAGCCGGGCCCATGTGGGACCCTGAGGGACCGCACGGGGGGCGCTGGAGGCCGCAGCTCCACGGGAACCCCCCCCGGGGACCCCCAAACACCCCGGATACCCCGGCAGCGCTGCGGGCGGGGGGGATCCCCCCCCGGCACACTCAGAGACCCCCCGGGGTCACTCCATGGGGGGATCCCCCCGGATCCCACGGGATCCCCCCAATGGAGCCCCCCCCCCATCACGCACACCGAGCCCCGGCCGCACTCACCGGCCCCGCCGGGCCCCGCCGCCGCCGCCTCATGCTGCGGCCCCGCGTTGCTGCCGCTCGGGCCGGCCTGGCACCGCCCGCCCCGTGACGCGGCGCGGAGCGACCGGGGACGGCGACGGGGAACGGGGCCTGGTGGCAGCCCCGGTGCTGGGGAACGGGGTCCCGGCAGGGGCCCTGGAGCAGGCTCCGGATCGGGGAACGGGACCCCGGGGGGGAAGGGGGGGGGGGCACGGAGGGGACGGGGCCCCGGTGCAGGACCCGATAGGGGGAGATGCGGGCACCGGTGCGGACCCCGGGGTGGAAACCGGGACCCAGGGAGCAGAACAAGGCCCCAGGATGGGGTCAAAGGAGCCCCGGGGGGGTCACGCAGCCCTGGTATAGGGGACACAAGCCCCAGGGCAGGGGACATGGGCCGGGACAAGCTGGGTTAATTCCTGCTCCCAGGTTGTCCTTATCCTGCCCCATTCTATGGCTCACTCGGGAGCAGGAGCTCCCCGGAGCTGAGGAATGATCCGTGTTGGTTATCCCAGCACAGCAGCACCTCAGGAATGCTCTGGGGGTCGAATCTTGTTTTGGCTTCTGTTTGGTTTCTGTCTGCTTCTTCCATAGGGAACGTGGGGTTCCACAGAATTCCTCTTGCTCCGCACGCTCCCATGAATACTCAGGATAATTCGCCCTTCACAGAGCAGAGCTGCGGCACGGGGAAGGCAGCAACTTGCTGCCATCAAACAGAGCTTCCCCAACTGCCATTGAACACAAACAGTGCCACGGGGAAGTGTTCTGACACAACCAAATCCTGGGAAAGCGAGAAATCTGGGAGATGGGAGCCTGGGGCTCCCGCACAGAGAGGGAATTCAAACCCTGCACGGGCAGGCGAGTGCAGCCCGTGCCCACAGCACCAACGGTGCTTTGCCAAGAGCTTTTAGGCTTGATGCTGGAAAACCTATTCCCCAGTATCCCACTGTTCCCAGATGTGGGTGCTTTGGGGTGAGGGCGCTGCCTCCCCAACAGCAGCGCTCCCACTCCGTACTCACCCAGCTCCAGGCTGTACTTCTTGGGCATGGTGCTACGGGCGGGCTGGTTTCGGGGAGCTCCGTCCCGCTCACTTAAATACGGGGCGTCCCCACCCTGGGGCAGCTCCGTGCTCGGGGCACGACTCAAAGTCTCCCGAAAACAACCCCATCATCTTCACCCTTATCGTTTGTCACGGAGCCATAAAGCGCCGGCAGCCAAACGGGGGGTTCATGGCACAACCCTGGCCCCACGGCAGCGCTGGGGCTTGGGGGGAAAGGTGGGTTCTGAGCTGCTGGGCACGGAATCGACCCGCGCCTTGATGAAAAGGCCGTTTGTGGAAGCAGAGTCCACGGGGCTGATGGTAGATTAGAGCCCAAGTGGCACTTAAGGGGCACTTGCGGCGCTGGTACGTGCAGCGCTGATAAGGGGCGCTCTCTTTCCAGCCTGGATCGATACCTCCCGTTATCAGCCGTGCCCCGGGGTCTGGAGCGCACCGAGCCCCGCGATAACCCCGCGCTTTTGTCCTTTCCTCGCCGCAAAAGGGGCCCCGGTGCCTTTTGCCGATAAGCAGGAGCTGAATGTGCAGCGCTCCGAGATGCACCGGGGCAGGGCCACTGGTGTGCGTGACCGGCTCCATGCGCTCCAGGGGCCGAGGGAAGCGGCGTGGAGAGGGGGCTCGGCTGGGAAAAGCATCCCCAGGGTCTCATGGAAGACAGAGGCGCTGACGGAGACCTGGGAGGAGGCCACGTAGGGGGTGGGATGGGGGGAATGGACCGGCAGAGCCTGCAGGAAGGGGCAGCCGCTTCCCAAAGGGATCGACACGTTTCCAGTGGCGCTCGGGACCGAGAAAACAAACACGGCCCACGTGAAACTGCCCCGGGCGGAGGCGGAACCGGCTCGGCCGCTCGGCTGCGGGTTTTCCATGGGAGGAAGGGACGGACGGACCGGCCTGGACCCGCTGCGGGCCAGGGGAGCCGGGCAGAGCAGGGACCCCCGGGGTTTAACCCCCAGCCCTGGTGCCGCTGTAGCGGGGACAGCGGGAGGGTCCGGGAGCGCTTCCCCAACAGGGAACGGGGCGGGTGGACAGGGCCCGGGGCTGCTCCCGAGCTGGCACCGGCGATGGAGAGGGAGAACCGGTGGCGGTGAGGGTGGGAGCCGGGGCCGGGCCCCGTTACCGGTAATGCGGAGAGAGCTCAACCACAGCCCACCCCGCTCCGCTGCGGCCCCGAGAGGCCACTTCCGCCTTTGGTCACATGACTGGCCGCTCTGCTTCTCCGTCAGCCAATCAGCGGCCAGCTTTCCGCGTGACCTTCGTCCCGGCGGTGTCCCGTCAAGATGGCGCTGTCCATGGCCGGCTGCCGCGGGTTGCTCTGGCGCCTCGGGCCCGGCCCCGCCGCAGGCCTCAGCCGCTCCCGGCGGGAGCTGAGGTGAGCGGGGCCTCCCCCCCCACCCCGGGCCGCCCGCTCCCGCCGCAGCGCCCGCACCCCGGCACCGGCCACGCCCGCCGTTACCGCCCTTGCCTCCCCCGTGCTCCCCGGACAGGCCGCAGACCCCGCGGGCTCCCTGTTCCCAGCTCCCCGCTCCTCGCCGTGCCGCCGCCCCGCTCTGTGCCACACGGAGCCCCCGCACCGCGCCCCGCACAGGCCCCCTCCGCAGTCACCTGGGCCGCTGCCCCCGGCCCCGAGCCCTGTCACAAGCGGCTGCCTGGGCCCGTGCAGGGTAAGGGGGGGCCCCCAGCACCTCAACCCTTTTCCAGGGGCTTCAGGCCACCCCCCAGCCCAGTGCCCACCTCCAGGCGAGCCCCTGCTTCCCTCGGAGCCCTTTCCTGCGGGACAGAATCAGTCCCGGGGTGCTTTGCTGCAGGCTCCCGGGGCGCTGCCTCTCCACAAAGGCCGGCTCCAGGTCCGTCCTGGCCGCCCTGGTCTCCACGGCGAAGCGCATCAACAGGAGGTACGAGAGGTTCCTGGAGCGCACGTTCCCCCGGTTCTATGTGCTCCACTCCACGTTCACCAGAGGTGGGTGCTGGGGGGGGCAGCAGGATGTGCTCCCGCACCGCTGGAGGGGTTTTCCTGGGAGCCGGAGGCTGAGGCTGCTCCGTGCTTCGCCAGGGATCCAAGCGCTCTTCTTGGAAGTGAAAGAGATCCGAGACATCCGCTCCCGAATGGCCCGACAGAGGCTGAGCGTGCAGCAGCTGCCGTACCGGGACATGGAGCGCCTGCGGCAGGTACGGCACCGGCACCGGCTCGGCCCCGCTCTCAGGACGGGGATCGGGAGCTGCGCCCAGGACTGGGATTCTGATTCTCGCTTCTTTTGGAGGCAGTTCCGGAGGGACCTGATCAAGGCCGTTCCCATTGGAATCATCGCCATCCCGCCCTTCGCCAACTTCTTGGTCATCATCCTCATGTGAGTACAGCCACGACCCCGACCTCTGGGCTCCATCCTAGACTTCATGGAACTGGGGTTCTCGGAGCTATAAATCCAACCAGACACCTCCCTCCCTCACTCCACCTCTTGCTGTCTCCAGCGTCCCTCTCCCTTCCAGCTGGCCTGATCCTGGAGCTAAATCCCTCTAAATCCCTGCAGTTTCCATTCCTGCTCCCTTGTGTCCACTGATGAGAGCCCCAGCTCCAGCTGGGCACAGCAGCGATCCCAGCACCAGAGCACTCCTTCCTAAGCTCCCCGCAGCCTTCAGAGGAGCAGGTCTCCCGTGACCCACTCGGGGTCTGTGGATGTTGGTTTCCCTCCTCAGATCCCATTGATTCATTCCTGACACCACTGCCCACAGCGCTCTCCTGGAGAACCGGCTGCTGGAGCACAGGCTGGAATCCTGGCTGGGTGCTGGGGAATGGAGCTAAATCCAGGCTGGGGCTGGTCCCATAGGATGTTCCCCAGGGCTCGGTGCTGGGGCCGGGTCTGGTTTGTGTCTTTGTCACTGACCTGCATGAGGGGATGGAGCGAACCCGCAGTCAGGTCATAGATGACACCAGGTTGGGTGGGAAGCTCTGCGGAGGGATCTGGCCTGGCTGGCTCCATGTCTGTGCCAATGGGGTGAGGTTCATAGAAGGCAAAGTGCCAGGTCCTGCACTGGGGCCACAACAACCCCCTGCAAGGCTCCAGGCTTGGGAAGAGCGGCTGGAAACTGCCTATGGGAAAGCAGCTGGATGAATGGAGCTGAGCAGGAGCAGCTTGTGCCCAGGCAGCCAGGAAGCCCCCAGCATCCTGGCCGGGCTCAGCACCAGTGCGGCAGCAGCAGGGCCAGGGCAGGGATTGTGCCCCTCCACTTGGCACTGGGGAGGCTGCACCTCAAGTCCTGTGCTCAGCTCTGGGCCCCTCACTGCAAGAGAGACATTGAGGGGCTGGAGTGGGGCCAGAGAAGGGAATGGAGCTGGTGCAGGGCCTGGAGCCCAAGTGTGATGGGGAAGGACTGAGGGACCTGGGGGGTTCAGGTGGAGAGGAGAAGGCTCAGGGGGGACCTGATCGCTGCCTCCAAGTGCCTGACAGGAGGATGGAGCCAGGAGGGGCTGGGCTCTGCTCCCAAGGACCAAGGGATGGGACAAGAGGAAACGGCCTCAAGCTGCACCAGGGCAGGTTTAGATGGAGCTGAGGAACAATTCCTGCCCCAGAGGGTGCTCAGGCATTGGAACAGGCTGCCCAGGACAGGGCTGCAGGCACCGTCCCTGCAAGTGTTCGCACCCCGTGGAGACGAGGCCTCAGTGCCATGGGGCAGTGGTGGCCTTGGCAGTGCTGGGCATGGTTGGAACCGAAGCTCTTTTCCACCCTGCAGGACTGTGAGTGCCAAGCTCCCCCTCTGAAGGAGCTCCCATCCCGTTCATTTCCCCCCCCTGCACCCCTCTCTCCTCTCCTCCCCCAGGTATTTCTTCCCACGGCAGCTCCTGATCCGTCACTTCTGGACCCCCCAGCAGCAGGTTGAGTTCCTGGCCACCTACGACGCCATCCGCAGGGATTCCTACCCGGCTGTGCTGGAGAGCTTGGCACGGGCAGCGCGATCCCTGCCTGAGCCGCAGCTCCAATCCCGCCTGCAGCAGCTCTGCTCCGAGGTACAGCATCCCCGGGCCACTGTCACCCTGCGGCTGTGCCGCCACCGGGAGGACCCCGGGGGAGCTGCTGGCGCCGGGCTCTGTGCTCCTGCAGGTGCAGCGTGGCTCCCAGCCCCGCGTGGCCGAGCTCTGCGCACTGAGAGGGGCGTTCTCGGGCCCTGGGCTGGCTCTGAACCAGCTCCAGCTCTGCCATGTGGTGAGTTGGGCTTTTGTGCCCCTCGGCTGGGGGGGTGTGCCCTAAACCCGGGCCACTCGGGGATGCAAAGCTGGGTGCTGCATCCCTGGAAACACTGGGATGCTTGGAGCAACTGGATTGAACTGGGAATGTTGGAACTAAATGAGCTTTGAGGTCCCTTCAACCCAAACCCGCGCGGGATTCCCGGGGACGAGGCTGTTTGTGCGTCCTTTGGTCACCGTTGGCCTCTGAGCCATCCCACACCCAGACTCACACCCAGCACCCGTGGGCAGCCCACGGCAGGGTGGCCTCTGCTCCACCGGGCCCGGGCGCTGCCGGGACGGGGATTCCGTGTGGGATGATGATCAAATGGGATCGAAATGTGGGTCACGGCTGGGAGAGGCTCCAGGTCCTGCCCGGACGGGTCCAACGCCCGCTGTGGGGGGGCTCCGTCCCCTTTCCCTCCTCAGAAAGCCCTGAGCCGGGTCCTGTTCCTCACCCCACACTTGCCGGCCCCCATCCTGCGGCATCGCCTGCGGAGCCACGTGCTGGAGATCCGGCAGCTGGACCGGGCCCTGCAGCGCCTGAGCCTGGGGCAGCTCCGTGAGGAGGAGCTCAGAGCGGTGAGGACCCCCCCAGGGCTTGGAGCTGGGGGAGCTTCCCAGCCCCTGCACCCCAGCCCAGGCCCTGGTGCTGAGTGCCCCCTCCTGTGCCCTCCAGGCCTGTTACCTCCGGGGCCTGCACTCCGCTCCGCTGGACGCGGCCTCGTGCAGAGCGTGGCTGGAGCAGTGGCTGGGGCTCTCCTGCAGGCTGGAAGGTGACGGTGGCTCCTGCCTGGTGGGGCTGGGCAGGGACCTGGGCTCATTGCTGGGGGAGATCCGGGATGAGCAGTGGCTTTATCCCTGTCCCATGGAGGAGGGTACGGAGGAACGCGCTGGCTCTATCCATGGATGTGCCGATGTGGGATACCCCAAGGAGCAGCCCAGGGGTGGCTGCCTCTGTCCCACAGCGACCTCAGGGTGGCAGATTCCAGCCCTGGGGGAAAGAGAGTGGGGCTGGGAGGGAAATGGGGGACCCAGAGCAGAGCAGAAGGGGCTGGGGGTGAGGAGGGGCCCTGCAGGCTCTGGTGCTGCACCGGCAGCTCGGGATGAGTGTGGTCAGAGGGGTTGGGCCGTTCTGGTCCAGTTGATGTCCCTGCTCATCGCAGGGGGTTGGACTCGAGGTGCTTTGAAGGTCCCTCCCACCCCAACCCCTTCCATGGCTCTGACCCCGCTCATGTTCCTGTTTCAGCCTCCGAAGCCTCGCTCCTGGCCCACAGCATGGTCCTGCTGTCCCTCAACTACGTCAGGCCCAAGGAGTGAAGGGGGAGCCCGCGTCCTCCCAGCCCTGCCGCTTCCCAGCCTGGTGCTGCCCAAAACCCACCCTGGGGGTTGAACCCCCCCTGCCCCGAGCTGCTGCCATGGGGTAAGGACACGGCTCCCCCCTCCTGTCCTGGCTCTGCTCTTCCCCTTCGTGCTGTGGGGCTCAGCCCCAGCCTGGGACCCTTCAAGCCCAGGAGGGGAGAAGCTGCCCACGGGCCTGCCCTTGGGGTCTGCCAGCAGCGGGTTCTGCTCAGCCTCGTGCGGAGGCTCCTGCTCGAGCTCCTTCCCTGCTCCGAGAACTCTGGGATACAGAAAGGTCCCCGAGGGATGGAGCAGAGACCAAGCCCCTGCGTCCCGGGAGCAGCGGCGAAAGGGGCTCCTGTGCTTTGTGCTGCTGCCTCCTGCGCAGAGGCGGCTTTGGGGACTCTGAGGCAGCTCCCCGCTGCCTTCTGGGGTTCAAGGCCCCCTCCCTGCATGAGAACCCCCCAACACCCCCCTGTGAGTGACCCCAACCCAGTGCCCAAGTGCTTGATTAAAGCCCTACTCAAGCCGGCGGTGCCAGCGTCTCCCTGGTGCCTCCTGCACCGGGCTCCTGTGGCCATGGGGACCGTGGGCACTTGGAATGGTGCAAAGGAGGGGTAGGAACCAAACCACCCCTGCGCAGCCCCAAGCCAAAGACCATTCCCCGACCCTCCCCATTCCCAAGAAGAGCTCCCCGGGATGGGTTTAACCCCAGGCACTGCACAACTTGGAGCCCTTTATTTTCACTCCTTAAATCCAGCGTTCGCCGGGAGAGCAGAAAGGGCTGGGAAGGAAAAACAGAGGCCAAGCGTTGGCTTCCCGGTGGGAAGCAGGACCTCGGCCACCACCAGGGTGGGGAGCAGGGCAAGGGGGGACCCGCACTGGGTTTAACTGGGCTGAGGCACCGCAGCTCCGGCAGCACCAGGTTGGGGCTGGGCTCGTGGGGTCTGAGCCGGTGCCAAATGGAGCAGGGACCGGGAGGGACGCTCGGACAAGCCCAGAATCATGGAACAGGGAGAGCGCAGCAGGAACAGGATCCAGTCCTGATGGGTCCTGGATTGTGCCGGCCCTTGGAGGCCACTGGGAGCAACCCAGGAAGGGGGAAATAAAGCCCTGGAGCCGTTCAAGCGTCACCGTCTGCTCTGGTTGCGCAGCTCAGCTCTGGGGCAGGTCCCTGTTGGGATGGGACGTGGGGATGGGGATCACCAAGGGATCAGGCTTGTGAGCCTCCCCAGTGGAGCCTTGGGGAGCTGAGGCCGGGCATGGAGCCCCTGGGGTGGAAACCAACAGCCCCTTCCCTTCCCCTTCTGGGCCCAGGGGCTTGGACCCGCTCCCCAAGCACCAAACCCCCATTAAGGCCCTGTTCCCAGGGGCAGGTGAGCACCAGGAGCCTTCAACCGCAGCAGCACCCAACCAACCAAAGCACTTTGACCCCCAGCCTCATCCCCCCATGGAATTCCCCTGCTCTCCAGCTGGGAGGTTCCCCTTGGGAGCATCGAGCCCCAGGGTTGCTTCCCAAGGAGAAGCAGCCACGGGTCTGTGCCAGATTGACCCTGTCAGCAGAGGAAGCTCATGGGCATCGGGGGCTCTTGGCTCCCATCAGTTCCCAGTTCTCTCCTTACAAAGATGGGATTTGCTCAACCAGAAAGGGCCGGGACAACAGAGAGGAGATGTGCAAGGAACCCCCTGCTGGCTCTGGGTCCTTCCAGTCCATCCTGAGCCCAGCACCGGCCCCAGGGAAGGGGGAACATCCCCAGGAGGTGCTGGGTGGCCGAAGGGGGCTGGTGAGCATCCATTGAAGGGATGGAAGCAGAGGGGGAAATGGGGGTTTGAAGTTACCCCCCCAGGGAAGAGCTCTCCTGCAGGTGGAACAGGATGGGAGGGAGCTGCCCTGGGAAGAGGGAGGCTCCAGGTCCAGCACCCAAGTGGCCACCGGCCTGTGCCAGGCAATGGGATGGGTTCAGATCCTCGGTACGATGCCCGCCCCCCCCCCAGCACCCGGTAAATAACCACCAGTGGCCGCTGCTGGTCCATAAAATCTTATTGTCAATAAATAACGGAGCACCGAGGGGGGGCCTCGCTCACAGCGGCAGCACCGGCTCCGGCACCGGCTCCGCTGGCACCGAGCTCCCCGCGGCGGATGCTGCAGCCCCGGGTGGGGACGGAGGGGGTTTGGCTGCTTCCCCCTTGCTGGCGGCTCGGCTGGGAGCAGCCCCGGCCCCGGGCAGGACGCTGAGCTCCTTCTCGGCCACGCAGGACGGTGCTGGGGGCTCTGGGGGGGCACCATCGCCCCTGGAGCCCGGCCTCGGCTCCACCGGGTAGTAGAGCACGGAGCCATCGTTCAAGTAGGGCTGCTCGCCCGTGGCCGCCGGCTCCGAGCCCTCGGCGAAGCAGAGGACGGACGAGCCCGGAGGTAACTGGGCTTGGATGAGGATGGGAGCGGCCAGAGCCGGGCAGAGCCCCTGCGGCACGGCCAGCGGCTCCTCCAGGATGCAGACGCCCAAGCTCTCGACGCCGGCGCCGCTGCTGGAGTCTTCCTCAGCCTTCAGCCTCTCCAGCTCCTCGGCCGTCTGCAGGTGCATCACGGCCGACTCGTTCTCTGCCATGAACTCCTGGAAGTCCTGGGTCTCGCCGGGCTGCGGCCCCGGCCACGCGCTGCCGCAGCCGTGAGCGGCGCCGGATGCGGCCTCCTCGGGCACCGGGGGCCGCCCGCCCTGGCGCTTGTTCTCCAGCTCCAGCTTCATGATGGTGTGGAGGTAGTGAGTCCGCACGCGGATGGGGTTGAATTCGATGCGCCCGGCCATGTTGCCGCAGCCGTCCCGGGAGCAGCCACAGGGGAAGGACATGCGATCCACCTGGCAGGGGGATGGAGACGTGGCAGCGCCAGGATCACACAACCATGGAATGGGTTGGGTTGGGAGGGGACCTTAAAGCTCCTCCAGTTCCAACCCCCTGCCACGGGCACGGACACCGTCCACTGGAGCAGGGTGCTCCAAGCCCCTGTGTCCAACAATGCCAGGGATGGGGCAGCCACAGCTTCTCCCTTCAACCCCTCCCGTGTCCCACCACCCTCATAGACCTTCCCGAGCTCCCACCTGCACCCCCAGCTCACCTGGCACTTGATCCCGGCCTGGCTGCAGGCGCAGGCCTCGGGGTCGCAGTAGAGGCGGCAGTCGCAGCCGCACTCCTCCCGGGAGAGCCGGATCGCCCGCAGCTCCTGCTTCTCCTCGGCGTCGATGCGGTGCACGCCGGAGGCGCGCAGCAGTGCCCGGCGCCGCTTGGTGGGCAGCGGCTGCAGGAAGAAGTAATCGTCCACCTCCACGTTCTCCACATCGATGTCATCGTCCGAGACGTCCTCCAGCGTGAGCCCGTCCGCCTCCTCCGACTCCACGGTCCCGTTCTTGGTGAGCTGCGGGTGGCAGGGCAGAGGCTGGGATTCCTACGTCCCATTCCCCTCCGGACCGCCCCCCGCCCCAGCTCATGGGAGAAGGGAGCAAGGAAACATGAAAGAAAAAGAGAATTCCAAGCAGGGAATCCCTTTTCCAGCCCCCCTGGGCTGTGCCCTGCGAGCAATGGGATAACAAGAGGTCCCTGCTGCTGAAAACACCGGGATGCCACAAGAGTGACCCCTGGGAAAATAAGACTTGAGGGGCCAGAGCTGGATCCTGCATCGTGCCTTCGGCTCCATGCACTCAAACACCCCCTAAGCCTGGCTCACAGGTGTCCCAGCCCTTTGGGAGCTGGCACATGGACACGTCCATGGCCTCCCGAGGAGCAGTGGAAGAGGGAGGTGGGTGCTGGACGTGGGCATCCGGGCAGTGAGAGCCCCAGCATGGGCCCTGCGGAGCAGACCCAGCCCCTGGGCAAGGCTCCAGGGCACAGCCTGGATGTGGCTGGAGAACAGGCAAAGCCACCCAGAGCCTGCTGCTGCCTGCTCCCAGACTGAGCACCCATGGACACAGGAGAGGGAAACGACCCATAGGGGTGATCCCCTCCCCTACCCTGGCTGCACCCGGGGCCCCCTGCGGTACCTTCATCTTCTTGGCGTGGAGCTTCTCCTCCTTGAGGTGCTCGCGCAGGATCTCGCGGTGGTTCACCTCCTGCTCCTGCGCGAACTCGCACAGGGTGTAGCTGCGCACGGAGTTGTGGCGCGGGGCCATGCCCAGGGAGCTGCCGCCCTGGCTGGGGACGCTGGTGAAGCCCTGGCGCCGCGCGAAGTAGTACACGGTGACCTGGTCGAAGCGCACGTTCTTCCTGCCCAGCTGCTTCTGCCGCTTCAGGATGGACGTGGCTGCGGGGGGGAGGCACCGCAGGGGGGTCACAGGAGCAAAGAGAACTCCCCCCTCCTCCCAGACCTTGCAACCCGCTGGGCTCCCAGGATGGGGCTGAGTCTGTCTGGGACTCAATGAGCTCTGGTGCCAGCGAGGGCAATGCCAGCACCCCCCATGGCCCCACAGCACCAGCGCCCGCGCAGGCAGTGGGACGCTCCAGCAGGGCGAATCCTGGGATAGGAAAGCTCCACGATGGAGCTTGGACCTCAGGAATGGGGCTGACACTGGGAAGTGCCCAAGGCCGGGTGTCCCGCGCCCTCCCACCCCTGCGCATCACCAGATGGGTTACGAGGGAGGCAGAGGGGAAGGGCAGAGTTGGCCCCGGCGCAGCGCGGCGCCGGCCACTCACGTCGGAAGCCGCTGGAGCTGGAGGGGTTGACGCTGTCGCAGCTGTCGGCGCTGTCGCTGTTGGAGATTTCGTCGTCCGAGTTGGATCCCGCCGAGCCCGCGTCCGCATCCTCGAACTTCCTCTTGATGCCGGCGCTCGGGATCGCGTCCATTTGGCCGGGGCTCGCATGGGAGCCGGTGGGCAGCGGTGGCACCGGCGCTTCGCCAGCAGCTCCGCGGCGCCAGCCCCTGCCCGCAGCCCGCGGGGGTCTCTGTGGAGAAGGCAAGAAGCGACCGCGGCGTTTGGGACAGGCCAGCAGCACTTGGGATGACCAGGAGAGGTTCACGGGGCTCCCAAGAGCAGCTTCTCCCATCCCTGCCCGTCCCTCCCTGACAATGCCCCTGAACCCTGCTGCATTCCTGCAGTTCCCCAAGGGGAGCCCATCACCCCCGTGTCTGGTCTGCAGCTGGAAGGGACCCTAAAGCTCCTCCAGCTCCAACCCCTGCCATGGGCAGGGACCCCTTCCACTGGAGCAGGGTGCTCCAAGCCCTGTGTCCAACCTGGCCTTGAGCACTGCCAGGGATGGGGCAGCCACAGCTTCTCTGGGCACCCTGTGCCAGCGCCTCAGCACCCTCACAGGGAAGAGCTTCTGCCCCAGAGCTCATCTCAGTCTCCCCTCGAGCAGGTTCAAGCCATTCCCCTTGGCCTGTCCCTGTCCCTCCATCCCTTGTCCCAAGCCCCTCTCCAGGTTTCCTGCAGCCCCTTCAGGCACTGGAGCTGCTCTCAGGTCTCCATGTAGGAAGGGAATGAGCTGCTGGAGGATCCTGCTGTGAGAGCCTCTGGTACTTCCCTGCCCCCTTGTCAATGCTGATGTGCTCCAAACAAGGCAGCTTGTCCGTGGATCCTGGGAAGTGCTGGGCTCCAGCTTGGGTGAGGAGTATTTGAGATGATGCTCCAGTGGGAAGATCAGCGAGTGTCCCTCTATGTCATAGCCATGGAATCCACCCAGATGGAAGAGGTCTTCAGGCTCATCCAGTCCAACCATTCCCAGCCCTGCCAAGGCCACCGCTGCCCCATGGCACTGAGGCCTCATCTCCACGGGGTGTGAGCACTTGCATGGACGGTGCCTGCAGCCCTGCCCTGGGCAGCCTGTTCCAATGCCTGAGCACCCTCTGGGGCAGGAATTGTTCCTCAGCTCCATCTAAACCTGCCCTGGTGCAGCTTGAGGCCGTTTCCTCTTGTCCCATCCCTTGGTCCTTGGGAGCAGAGCCCAGCCCCTCCTGGCTCCATCCTCCTGTCAGGCACTTGGAGGCAGCGATCAGGCACCCCCCGAGCCTTCTCTTCTCCAGACTGAATCCCCCAGGTTCCTCAGCCATGGATCCAGCCTGGCCAGATCCCCCTGCAGAGCTTCCCACCCGATCTGGTGCCATCTGCCACTGACTGCAGGTTTGCTCATCTCCTCATTCAGACCATGGGCAGGCATCACCCTCTCGACAATCCCGGGTCCCCAGCAGCAGCTTCTGCCTTTGAACCGAGCCCAGGGCATCGCCTGTGCCCATCCGGGATCCGCTGGATCAGGAATCCCCCCGGGACACCCTGGGCGGCGCAGCCTCATCTCCTCTCCCTGCTCCTCCTCTCCCACCGCCGTTCTCATGGCAACGGAGAAACCGGCTTCTAACGGAACCAGCGGCTTCCCTGCGGAACCCGCCTGATCCCAGGGATCCCAGAGGCGATGCAGGGGTGAAGGGGCAGTGGGGGGCTCTGCCTGCACCAGGACACAGGCTCTGCATCCCCTGGTCACCACCTCCTGCCCCACAAAGGACGTGCGGGTGCTGCAGCTGCAGCCCTCCCCTTGGTCCATCACCTCCATCACCCCAAACCTGCCCCACGTCTGCAGCCCTAGGGTCCCTGCCTGGGTTCCTGTGGGTGCTACTCAGCCCAGGGCCCAGCCAACTTCACCAGCCTTGGGTTAGGAAGGAGCTGATCCCCAAGGAGAGCGGCAGTTCCTTGCATTGCCTCCCAAAGCAAAGCTCCAAAACATCCTCCCAAATCCCCCTCCTGCAGGTGCTTCTGGTGAGGAAAGCCAGGGATGGTGCCGGGGTGGACAATACCCACAGCATCGACCTGGCTGGGGATGGAGACTGGCTCCAGCCCTGGATGGATCCACCAGGACGGAGCTCACCTCCATTGGGATGGATCCATCAGATTTCATTTCACTTCTCCAATGCAGAAGCTCCCTGCCCGTGTGAGCATCCTCCTCCTCCTCCCCAGCGCAGCAGCAGCTGCCCCTGTGTGCAGCAAAGGGCACTTAAATTCCTTTATTAGCTCCAATCATCCTTCTTTTGGTGGTTTCTGGCTTTGGGAATGGACAGGGTGCAGCCGGGCCCAGCACCTCCCAGTGACCCAGCATGGAGCAGGGAGAAGTCCTGGAGCTGCTGGAGGGAAGAGGAGACCCTCACCCTGGCCTCAGACCTGCTCTGCAGGTCAGGGCTGCCTCATGTAAGGCTTAAAGAGGGAGGAAGCAAAGAGCTGCTGCTGGAATTGCCTCTGGGAGCAGGGAGGGGGGTAGGAAAGAGACAGGACTCGGGTGGTCAAAGAGCCTCCTGCCCCAGAGCCAGTCCACAACGGGGCTCCAGTGTGGGACTGGGAAAACCCGAGGCCTGAGGCTCATCCAAGGCTGATGATCCCCAGGATGGTTTGTGATTCCTGCTTCCAGGAGAGGAGGAAGGGCAGAAGCATCCCAGGATGAGGTCTGCTCTGTGGTCCCCAAAGCTCCTTCGCTGATGCCGATGGATCTGCAGTGGTCCAGGACCCGCTGACGAGCCTCATTCCACCTCCGGCATTGCCTCCAATGATCCTCGATCCCTGTCGGATGTGCTGCCGGGCTCCTCCTCCATTGACAGAGCAATTCCAGAGTGATGAACTCCGTTACCTCCAGCCCTTCAGAGTGATCAGTGATCACCCCCTGAGCATCCTGCATGGGATCCTCTGGGCATCCCGTGGCTCTTGTGATGGCTCCCTAAAAACCACGCTCCAGGCCCAAGCAACCTGGATGATGCTCAGAATTCCCTCCTTGTATCCCCTCCTCTCTGCCAGCTGCTTTAACCACATCCCTGGAGCCCCAGTTTTTGGTGGGGAATGGTTTAAATAAGCTTCCCCTCAAAAGCAAGAGGCAAAGGCGGATCCTGACAACGCCTCTGGGGTTTGGAGGTATCACAGGGGTCAAATATGGAGATGTGGGATTATCCCAGCAGCCGGAGAAGGAGAGGGTGGGAACTGCATGAGAGCAGGAAGAAACAGATCCACACAGGGAGAGCCCCCCCGGGCTAAGCAGCAGCAGCAGCAGCCGGACCCCATCCTGGTGCATTAAGGACCAGATCACGGAACACAGGATAAAGCCAGGAAAAAAACCCATCAAGGAATAACCGGAGGAGCCCATTTTATTCCATCGCAGCGCTCAGCATCTCCCGGGAAGCCGACACTGGAGAGCAAAGGCAGGAGCCAGGCTGCAATTCCCTGGATTCCCCCCTGGAAAACGGCTCATCCCTGGCTGAAACCCACCCAAAAAGGGGCTTCTCCTCACAGAGCCCCCCCAGCTCGGCTCCATCCCGTGATGCAGCGGGAATAGCGCTGCCGGGATGACACGGCAGCATCACTGCAGAGCCCCACGGCAGAAAACCCCTCCAGTGCTTCCCAGCAAGCAGCAAAGCAGCTCCCACCACCAGCCCGGAGCCCAGCACAGGGGGATTCAGGCCGTTATTCCCAGGGAAAGCAAACGGGAGCCTGCGAAGAAGCCGAATTCAAACCCTCAATGCGCTTCCTGCAAAGAGCAAGGAAAGCAGCTCACCTCCTCTGGGATGGCCACCGCGATGGGCTTTGGGCTGGGAGCAGCACCTCGGGGGAAGGGTCCAGGCACAGGGAAGCACATAAAGGAAAAGGAAGCTCACGTCTGCTATCGCTGCAGAATCAAAGCAGGAGCCGGGGAAAATGGCACACGCCGTTCCCGGCCGGTGCGCGACAAATCCAGGCGTATCCCAGGGCAGGAATTAGGGCACAAGCTCCTGTTGATGAGCCCAGAAACGGGGCTGATTATTCCCCCCCCCCGGTGGGGATGGAACGGAGGCTGCGTGGCCACCACCAGGAGTTCAGCGCTGGGGCTTCTCGGAGGTTTTCCTCTGCAGCCGTGGATCCGCCGGCTCTCAGGATGCTGCGGCCACGGGCACAGTGGAGATCCCAGCTCCGCCTGGGTCAGGCCTTGGACCTTCAGTGAGGGACCAGCTTTGGCCTCCCTCCGCTGGTGCCGCTACCGATGACAGCGCGAGGGAAGGGGGGCAGGTCCCGGTGCAGCAGCAGCAGCCACAGAGCTGGGGTGCCCCTGAGCCCCCCTTGGTGCCCGCTGCAGTGGGGACAGCTCCCAGTCCTGAGGAGGGTCTGGCGGGGCTACGGAAAGGGCTAATCCCAAAACACCCACTGGGTCCCTTTGCCTGTCACCGGGATCGAGTCATAAGGGAGGCTCCACAGAATACCTTGATCATGGAAACCCAGACTGGTTTGGGTTGGGAGAGACCTGAGAGCTCCTCCAGCTCCAATCCAGCTCCACGGACCCCTCCCACTGGAGCAGGGTGCTCCAAGCCCCTGTGTCCAACCTGGCCTTGAGCTCTGCCAGGGATGGGGCAGCCACAGCTTCTCTGGGCACCCTGTGCCAGCGCCTCAGCACCCTCCCAGGGAAGAGCTTCTGCCCCAGAGCTCATCTCAGTCTCTCTCTGGCAGGTTCAAGCCATTCCCCTTGGCCTGTCCCTACAGGCCCTTGTCCCAAGCCCCTCTCCAGGTCTCCTGCAGCCCCTTTAGGCTCTGGAGCTGCTCTCAGGCCTCCCCTGCTCCAAACACCTGAGGGCAAGGGAAGGGCAGGAGGACACGGCCAGGGCTGTTGGATGGAGCAGCTGTCCCGAGGCTGAGCGTGGTCAGCATCAGAGCCCGGCTCCTACCGAGATGACCCCGAGGAGCCTCAGGGCCTCTGCAGCGTGGGCTGGGCCTCAGAGCCTCCATCATGGCTGCTCGAGGTCCCACCACGGCCCAACAACATCACCCCAGTACCCCCCTTCCCCTCCCAGCACCTGCAGTGGGGGCAGCCAACGACCCCTCCCCACCTTTGGGGGGACATCAGAGCAGGACCCCCACAATGGTGGCTCCTCCTCCAGCACATCCCATCACCATCCTCATCATCATCATCCTCATCAGCTCCTTCCCACCACCCTGGTGGGCCCTACCACTACATGGCTCCTTGGGGACCCATGTAACCGTCCAACTCCCCTACACCATGTCCCCACATGTAAAGATCCCCCCCACCTTCTACAGTCCCCAGGTAGAGAACAAAGCAGCTTAAGGGGTACCCCATGTCCTCCATAGGTGCCCCACAACCCTTACAGGACCCCACAACCCAGAGGAGGGGAGAGCCTCTGCTGAAAGGGTCCCCCACATCCTCTATGGGCACCATCCCCAACACCCCCCCCCCCCAGCTGTCAGGTCTGCCCCACAAGTTCTCCATTTGGAAGCCGGGCCCACGTGCCCTGCAGGCCCCTGCATCCTCTATAGCCCCCAGCCAGCAAAGGCCTCCTTATCCCCTAGAGGCTCCTCTAGAACCCCTCCAGCTCTGGGGCCTTCCATCATCCCCTATAGCCCCTCAAGATGCAAAGCTGCCCCCATCCCCTTTAGGCCCCACATCCCCTATAGACACCCCCTCATCCCCCATAGCCCCACATCCCCTATAGACACCCCCTCATCCCCCATAGCCACCCCCTCATCCCCCATAGCTCCACATCCCCTATAGTCACCCCCTCATTCCCCATAGCCCCACATCCCCTATAGACACCCCCTCATCCCCTATAGGCCCTCCCCATCCCCTGCAGCTCCCCCGGCTCCGAGGCCCCCCCCTCCTCTGCATTCCCCGGTGCACGCGGAGGGAGCGGCCGCCCTCCCCCACCCCGCCGGTACCGGACCCTCCCCTCCCCCCCCCCCACTCACCGGGTCCCGGGGCGGGGCCGGGCGGGGCGGGGGCGGCTCCCGGGGGCGCGCGCAGGGGCCGGGCCCGCCCCGCCGCCGACCGCCGACAACAATGGGGCCGCGGGCGCAGCGCCGCCCCTTATATACCCCGCGTCACGTGGCGGCGCACGCCCCGCCCACCACGCTCCCCGCCGCCGCCCGCTCCGAGGGGCACGATGGGAAAGCGAGTCCTGAGGCCGCGGGGCACGACGGGAAATGTAGTGCGGAAGTGACGGGAACCACGCCCGCGGCGCGGGGAGGGCTCGCACCCGGTGCGGGCGGGGAGCGCCCCAGCCCCGCGGGGGAGCCTGGAGCGGAGCTCACCCCCGGTTCAACGGGAACGGGCCAAAGGAGGCCTCGGCCTGGGCACCGCCGCCTTCGTCCTCCCCGGCCCCTGCAGCAACGGCCCCGGCCCGGCCGCAACCTTCGCCATGCGCGCATCACTTCACCCGGGGGGTGCCACCAGCCCCGTGCACCGGCACCATCAGCACCGAGCTCGCAGCGCTCCGGCGGGGCTCCTGCAGGCCGAGAGGGAAAACCAGGCTGGGAACAGCGGGGGTGCAGCCCGGAGAAGAGACCTCGGAGCAGCTTCCAGCGGCTGGAGGGGGCTCCGAAGAGGGAGCTGCATCAGGGACTGGAGCGATGGGACAAGGGGTGATGGGTTCAGGCTGGAACAGGGGAGTTCAGGTTGGAGATAAGGGAGCTCTTCCCTGTGAGGGTGCTGGGACACTGGGATGGGTTCAGTGGAGGAGGTTTGGATGCCCCATCCCATCAAGCCCGGGTTGGACACAAGGGCTTGGAGCACCCTGCCCTGTGGAAGGGGTCCCTGCCCGGGGCAGGGGTTGGGACTGGAGGAGCTTTAAGGTCCCTTCATCCCAAACCATTCCGTGATTCTGTCTTCCCCCTTCCCAAGTGACCTGAACGTGCACAGGAGGCGAGGGGGCTCCTGCAGGGAGAAGCAGGTGGAATCGGTTCATGTTTTTCATGTCTTCTCCTGGCATCATCCTGAGGCTCCCACAGCTCAGGGCAGGGCCTGCAGCAGCTCAGGGCCAGGGTTCAGGAAGCAAACGAGCCCAAAGCCCGGCACAAAGGCCAAGTGGCCACATCCTCCCGCCTGCAATCACCACCCAGTGCCTTCAGCCAGGCCCTGGGCAAACCAGCCCAGGTGGCTCCTGCCCCCCCTGCCAGCACTCGGCTACGACCATGCCCAGGGTTCACCCCTGCATCCGCCAGGTCCTGGCCAAGCCCAGCTCTGCTCAGCCCTGGAAGCACCTGGGAGGTGCCTGGATGCGAGCGGGAGCCCAAGCACCAGCTGCGGGGAGCTGCTGAGGCTCCGGCGCTGCAGCAGGGTCTGAGCAGCGCAACCCAGGAGCCAGAGGGGAGCCGGGGATGTCCGGGTGCTTCCCCCCGGGATGGGGGCACAGCAGCGGCTGTGGGAGCTCCGCAGGTGCAGGCAAAGGGACTGCCCCAGCTGGGACTGGCACTGGGAAATGCGCCTGCGGCCCCGAGGCAAGGAGCAGCCCCAGAGGATGGGAACAGTCGCTCCTGGCTTACAACCGGCAGCAGGGCCATGACCAACGTGAGAGTCACATCCAGCACATCCTGCCTTGTGCTGGAGCTGCCCGGAGCCTCACTGGAGCTTTTACTCTGCGTTTCTGCTCCTACGTTTTGGTTCCAAACACCCTCGGGTCATGCTGCTGGTTCATTCAGGCAGCCCCGTACCATGGGCAGTCTCTACCAGCTGATCTTGCACAGGATCCATCCCGTCAGGCCACAGCCTTCGCCCCAGAGCCTTCCCTGCTAGCCTGGAACCCTGCACAGAGGCGCTTCTGCATTCCATAACCCTGGGATCCTGCTGCCTCCTCCTGCTCAGCGTGCTCAGGGCTCCCCCAGTGCTGAGGCATGGGGATGCAGGGGCAGAGCACTCGCTAAAAGCTGCAGACGAGAACCCCAGAGCACGCTCGTTCTTTATCCACCTCTGCTGCATTCCACGGTTTGCTCCAGCTTTACACACCCCAATCCACATGGAAAAGTTCCTGACCTCCCCCTTGCATGGGAAGAGGGACGGCACCCATGGAGCCAGTGCCACTTTCGGGTGGGTGGAGAAGAGAAACCCAAAGTCCCCACCTCTGTCTAAGAGATGCGTTGTAGCATTAAATGAAAGCTTAATAAAACCTTTGAAGACCCCCCCAGCCCTCACCTCCCACTCCAGCAGCACAGCACGCAGTCTATGAGACCTGCCCAGCTCAGCACCTGCCCCAGGGCCGGCTGGCTCTGCTGGGCCACTTGCATTCATGTTCTCTCCAGTCTGCCAGCGTCACCGGGGCCCCGCAGCAGAGCTGAGCACGTCTGCCCCAGCCAAAGCCCTCAGCAGGGCTTGGGTCCCAAGGGCAAAGCTCTGCCCAGAGCTACACAGGAGAGCTCCCAGCCTCGCTGCACGTTAGCACCAGCATCAGAGGCAGGAGGCTGAGGTCCTCTGCAAGCAAGAGCCGAGGAGCCGGCAGCTGGGGGGCTTTGCAGAGGATGCTCCTGAGTTCCCAGATCTCTGCTCGTGTCCTTGTGCTGGAAGTGAAGGGTCTCCACTCGTGATGGGAGGATGGTGAGTGCTCCTCCTCCCGTGCCCTCCTATTTCAGGATGATGTGGTAGCTGTCATTGGTCTCAGCTGCAAGAGAAGCAAAGGGCATGAGCCACTCACCCCGGCCAAGAACCCACTGGGCTGAGCGGATCTCACACGAGAGCTCCCCCCAGGAAGGGCAGGAGGGAAACAAGCTGGAAGCTGGGCACTTACACACCTTTCATGGTGTCCAGAACGAAACAGGATTCATCTTGGAAGTTCTGGATCATCTGCAAGAAGCCGGAAGAGCCAGCTTAGCCCAAGGCTGTGTCTGAACACAGCACAGGTGCCTCACAGCTAAGTGAGGGCTTCGTGTTCAGCCATGGGCACAGGGTACAGGGCTGGAAGCTGCTCGGGCAGGAGCTCAGTCTCTGGGAGGTAGCAAAGCCACCAGCCATAAATAACTGTTCCCTTCTGCAGCTCTCCAGCGCTGAAGGTCCAAACAGGGAAGCAAGGAGAGAAACTCTTGGGTCTCAAAGCCGAGTCCTCCCCCAGCCATTCCCATCCCTGGTTTTAGAACAGAACTTGGGTGAGCTCAGGGAGAGCTGCTCACGCTGAGGAATCCCATGGGTTTAAGGGAGGTGCCCCCAGCAGCGTCCCCAGGCATCAGCATCTTTGGCTCTCCTGGCTTCAACAACGAGCTCTGAGTCCTTGGAACCTGAGCAGGGCCCTTCCTGAAGTCCTGCCCCCGGGATCCCTTCCCCAGGCTCCTCTGCAGCCTCCACCAAGGAGCTCAGAGGACTCTCGGCCACACACCAGCTGAAGCAACGCAGTGCAGGAGGTTGGAAAGGAGGAGCACCCGGAGGCTGTTACCTCGTCACTGATGAGCACGTGGATCCCCGTCGGCCCCTGCTTGTAGATCTGGCTGATCTGCTGGGAGGAGATGCTGAAGAGCTGGGCCAGCTTCTCCGTCAGCTCCACGGCCGTCAGCTCCTCCAGGTAGATGGCGTGGTACACTGCGAGCAGGAGAGCCCCTCTAGCAGATGCCAAGCGGGGCCTTTGGTGCCCACACCGTGGCTGCAGTCGCTGCTGTGCCTGATTCACACAGCAGCTGCCAAGCTGCAGCACCCCCGGTGCCTGCTCATGCTGCAGGATGTCCTGAGCTACAGCAGCAGCAGCTCTGCAGTGACCTGCCTGGCACCAGTGCCCTGCAGGGCTCTTTACTGATGCAGTCCTTGCCCTAAAAGCTTCTGTTTCGACTGGCATCAACCAAGCAGTGTTTTGTACCGCTCCTGGGGGTGCTCCAGTCCTGTCCCAGCTTCCCCCCTGCTCCCCCACTCCCATCAGGCAGGTTCCTGGGGGAAGGGAGAGGATCCATTTTGGAGCAGGGCAAGGAAAAGGAGGAGCTGGTTTGCTTCTGTACTCACTCCAGTCACGGAGGTGACAACCCAGGGCCTGCTGCTGCACAAATGTAGGTCACTCCCTGTTGTCTGGGCATGCTGGATTCTCACAGCAGCATCTGTCAGCTCAGCAGGCAACCAGCCAACAGGCAGGGTCTGCAGCCCCATCTGGTGAGACAGGTCAGCTGGGCAGGGCCAGGGTGATTAATAGGGCTCATCCTTATCTTCTGGCACCCTTACCCCTCGGTTTGTGACACCCCCTGCACTGGGCTGCAGGCAAAGAGAACGGCAGCAGCCAACATGAAATGCAGCAGCTGAAAACAGGAGCCTCAGACCCTCCTGGAGCTGCTGTGCAGGCTCTGTGAGTGCTAGCAACACAAAGAGGGGCCTTTGGGCAGCCCAAACCCCACAGGCAGTGGCGTGGGGATGAGGAGATCAGAGGCAACTGGTGCTGAGCGTCCATGAGCAGCAGGAGCAGGGCTGGAAACAGCCCCAGGGTGAATCTGAATTATTCTCCCCTGGTCCTGCTGCAGGAGCCCAAGCACACGTGCCCTGAGCCACGCTTTGAAGCCCTTACCAAAGAACGTGCTGGTCACTGTGTCCCCGTCCTCGTGCTTCTGCTGGAGGTCCCTGAGCTGCTGGGACTCCTGGCACACGTAGATGGTCAGTCTGGGCCGCACCATCCTGTGGACAGAGCAGGGACTGAACCCCACCACATCTGCTCTGACACCTCGAGCTCCTGACCCTCTGCCAGCGCTCTCCCTGCCCAGTATCCTCAGAGGGAAAAGAGATCAACAAACTCATCTCAAAGCAAATCTGTCGTGGTCATCCCCACCTTGGTGATGCTGCCCCCGGAGCATGAGCAGCAGGGCAGGGAGGGGAGACCTCCCCCTGCAGGCCTGATCCAGCTCCGGGGCAGCAGCACAAGAGGGACGTGGAGCTGCTGGAGAGAGACCAGAGGAGGCCATGGAGATGCTGCGAGGGCTGGAGCAGCTCTGCTCTGGAGCCAGGCTGAGAGAGCTGGGCTGGGGCAGCCTGGAGAAGAGAAGGCTCCTGAAGGGGAGACCTGAGAGCAGCTCCAGTGCCTGAAGGGGCTGCAGGAAACCTGGAGAGGGGCTTGGGACAAGGGCCTGTAGGGACAGGCCAAGGGGAATGGCTTGAACCTGCTTGAGGGGGAGACTGAGATGAGCTCTTAAGGCAGAAGCTCTTCCCTGTGAGGGTGCTGAGGCGCTGGCACAGGGTGCCCAGAGAAGCTGTGGCTGCCCCATCCCTGGCAGTGCTCAAGGCCAGGTTGGATGCAGGGGCTCAGAGCACCCTGCTCCAGTGGAAGGGGTCCCTGGGGCTGGACTGGAGCTGGAGGAGCTTTCAGGTCCCTTCAACCTAAACCAGGCTGGGATTCTGTAACGGGAAAGCTGGCCCAGGGGCATGGTGCCATCTGGTACCAAGCAGCTGAACTGGATGGGTCACCCCTGAGGCCTGAGCAGCCACGGCTCAGATCGAGCTCTGCTCCTTCTCCTTCAGTCTCACTTTGCAGTGCAGCACCTCCTGTCCTTCGTGCCCTTCTCCCCAGCACAGTGTGACCACAGCTCCCATGTCTGCTGTCAGAGGCAGATCCCTGACCCCCTGAAGCGCTGCCCCATATCAGATATCCACGCCGATGCCTCCCCAACCTTCCCTCCTGGATAAAGCCAACCCTGTGCCTCCCCACCCGGCTGCAGCGGCCCCTTCCCAATGCTCCCGCTCAGACAGGTCAGGTCAACAGCAGTCCCTGCTTCTCCAGGGAGAGGTGCAAAGGAATAGTCCCTTTTGGGCAGGGAATTCCACGTACCGGCCCTTCAGCGCGTTGAAGAGCCTGATGCCATCCGCGGGGCCGCAGATCTGGATCACGTCCTCCCTGGTGAGCTTCAGCAGGTCTGCACCTACAGCGTGAGGGGGAGAAGTCAGGAGACAGCCCAGGGTGTCTGGGATGGGGGCTCTGGGCTCCCCCTCCTCCTGCTCACAGAGCTCAGCCCATCCCCAGACTGCCTCTGCCTTTTGGGAGCAACGTTCCCCCGCTTCCCCCAAAGGTTTCTTTGCCAGGCTGGTTTTGCAGGAGAGTGTTTTGGTGCACGGGGTCGTTCCCAGCCCGGGTGACCCTGGATCATCAGGGAGGGAGAGGCAAATAAATGTGAAGCATCTCTTTAGCCACAGCGCTCCCCCCAGCCCTCAGCTTGCTTTAACATCAGAGGGTGCTCTTGGAGGAGAAACCACCCCAGTCCCCGCTACGTGGGCGAGGTGAGAGACGAAGAACAGGGCCTTCAGGGAGCCCCATTTAGTGGGTTACAGTGAAACAGGAGGTGTTAAAGAACGTTTCTGTTTGCATGGGGATGGCCTCGGGAGCAGGAGGAGCCCGGGGCTTGGCTCGGAGAAGGGGCAGGCACGGGGGGGGATGTGGGAACCTACCGGAGAAGTTCCGGAAGAGCCGCGAGAAGGTGGAGAAGCGGTTTCGGTGCAGCCACTGCTGGGCCTCCTGCGGCGTGCTGGTGGGCAGCAGGTTCTGCAGGGAGGGACAGGAGGGGCACGGCCTCAGGGGGGACGTGGCAGCGGTCCCATGGGGGAAGCAGCCCCAACTGGGTTCACAGCCTAAACTCGAGAGCCTGCTGAGCCCTCCCGGCACACACAGCAAAGGCTGCAGCCTGCACGGGCTTGGGTCTAAAAGGGCTTCAGAGGGACAGAGGGAAGGGAAGGAAGCAAAGGGGAAAGCACAGTGAGGACCCAGGCAGTAAGTAAGAAGAGGGGCTTTGGACAAGGGCCTGTAGGGACAGGCCAAGGGGAATGGCTTTAACCTGCCAGAGGGGAGACTGAGATGAGCTCTGGGGCAGAAGCTCTTCCCTGTGAGGGTGCTGAGGCGCTGGCACAGGGTGCCCAGAGAAGCTGTGGCTGCCCCATCCCTGGCAGTGTTCAAGGCCAGGTTGGACACAGGGGCTTGGAGCACTCTGCTCCAGTGGAAGGGGTCCCTGCCTGTGGCAGGGGTTGGAGCTGGGTGAGCTTTAAGGTCCCTTCCAACCCAACCGACTCCATGATTCTGTAATCAAAGCTCACAGTGAGCTCCAGAACACTGCCCCCAGCACTTTTCACTCCATCACCTCTTCTTCTAATGAGGAGTCAAAGAGTTTCAGCTCCCCAAAGATGTTCAACCAGAGCAGACTCCCCCCAAGCAAACAACCCCCAAAATCCCATGCTCTGACCTGTGCCCCATCCTTACAAGCATAAGCTCTGAGGTGTGACTTACATCTGCGATCGGAGGAGGAGGCTCGGGCTGGTGGTTTGGAGAGCCATTGCTGGGTTGGGAAGAGGCAGACAGAGCAGAACATGAGGTTAGAGCTGCTCCCCCCCTTCTTGCCCAGGATCCCAGCCAGCAGCAACCACCACCCTCCACATCCCACAGCCACGAGCACTGGGACACAGGGCCGGCAGCTCCGTGGCTGCGGCAGCACAGTCAAGGTGCAGTGGGATGTTAAGAGCATTAACACAACAGGGAAAGGCAGAGTGAGGTGGGCTGGTAGCTGAACGTGTGAGCAAATGCTCCTTGTGCCAGAGCCGAGCTTGGCTGCAGCCACAAGTAACAGCCTCAAGGGCTTTGACAAGGGCCTGCAGGGACAGGCCAAGGGGAATGGCTTGAACCTGCAAGAGGGGAGACTGAGATGAGCTCTTAGGCAGAAGCTCTTCCCTGGGAGGGTGCTGAGGCGCTGGCACAGGCTGCCCAGAGAAGCTGTGGCTGCCCCATCCCTGGCAGTGCTCAAGGCCAGGTTGGACACAGGGGCTTGGAGCACCCTGCTCCAGTGGAAGGGGTCCCTGGAGCTGAATTGGAGCTGGAGGAGCTTTAAGGTCCCTTCCCACCCAACCCATTCCATGATTCCATGGCCTCTCGTGCAAGCCAGGCTCTTCTCCAAACTCACCCTTCGCCAATGGAAAAGCTGCTGTGGGAACTGTTGAAGCCAGGGGATGGGGAGTTATTGACGTAGGTGATCTCTGGCCAGGGGGAGCACTAGAAAGGAGAACCCAGAATCGTCACAGGGTTGCTCTGAACAAGCTCCCACATCTGCTCTGCTCAGCACAGGTGAGCAGCTACCTCCAGACTGACTATGAAACACAATTAAAGACTAAAGTAGGGGACCAGAAGCAGCCAGGCTAAGAGACTGCAGATTGTCCCAAAGCTGGGGTTTAGTGATTCTTAACCTCAAAAGGCCCAAAGTCACACAAGTCAAGCAGAATGAGAGCTGGGATCTAAGCCAGTGCTCTGGCTCTGTTGCACACCCGGTGCCCACCAGCCTGGGTTCCTCCAAGCAGCAAATCCATGGTGGATTGAGCCCAAATCAGACACTGAGAAGCATTCCCAGATCAACCTGGGGCAGGACGAGGGCTCCTTCCCCCAGTTACCATCTCTTATGAGATGATCTATTGAGTGGGGACACCCCATCCCGCTGCCAGGCACAAGAGCCCTTTCTCAGGTCTAGTAAGAACCCTCCCCTCTGCCTACAGAACCGATCCTGCTTTTGTCCTGCAGCTATTCCCAACCTGGCCAGAGGCTGGGAAGCAGAAGAGCCAATTCCCTGCCACCCACAGGCAGAAGGAGCCAGGTTTGGTTACAAGAGCCCTGCGAGTGCTGCGTGAGGGCCCCACCTCAGTGAGGATTGTGGTTTCATAGGAGGGCTGGTACTTCTCTTTTTCATGAGGTGTTCGCTTCTCCATCTTCTCCCTGTCTGTCTTCTGCTTCCGATCAGCTCCTTTGGGCTGGAAAGGAGAATTCCTGTGAGAACAGCAGCGTGGAAGGGCGGCAGCAGGTGGGGGAAGAGATGGGCAGTAAATGCAAGGACCAGAAAAGGTGGCACATCCTCATCCTCATCCACCTGGTGCTTTACAGAGGGAAAAGGAAGAGGGGCTGGGGGTCTCTGCGCAGAGAATGAACCACTTCTGCAACAACCCCAAATTCCCTTTAAGCTTGGTTGTGTGTGGTCTCTGCCCACACCCCCTCCCAGTCTCCCAGTCTCCCACTCTCTTTTCCTTAGGACAGCAAAGTGGAGACCTGAACAAGCTATAACAGTGCTCTGGGTGAGGAGGTGCTGCTGCTTCTGGTGGCCTAAGGACCCATTTCTGCCATGAAAATCTAGTGGTTGCTGTTATGTTTCCATGCTCAGGACTGCTGCTTCTGGTGGCTAGGAAGGATCTGTGCTTCAGACCCCAACACGCATGGGGAAAGGGCCCCCAGCAGCTCTTTGAGATCACCAAAACACTCCCAGCTTTGAGGGGCAGGAGCCCAAACCACGTTACCCTCTGCCAGAGGCCATGCCCTGAAGCTACAGCTCCATTGCTTTGGGTTTTCCTGCTTCAAGGTCATCAGAGCCAAAATCCCCAGGCCCATCCCCGGCACAGAGAGCTGGAGCTCAGCAGGAATGCAGCACCCGATGCCTCCCAGCCCCACTCTCCGGGTGCTTGTCCTCATCCCTTCACTCCCAGCCACCCGCTCTGGCTGCTTGCATTGAGGTACCAGCCAGAGGCCAAACAAGCCCTGACAACCACCCCCTGCCTTCAAAATGTCACCATCCAAACAGGCAAAAAGGGAAGAGGGAAGAGGGAGAAGATGCCAGGTCAGCACCAGCACAGGCACCTGGGCCCCCTGCGTGCCCAGTGCCCCGAGAGGGAGCTGAGGAGCCACAGATGAGATGTTTAGGGGCAAGGCAACCTGACAACCAGGCAGCACAAAGGGACCCTCCTCAGTCACCCAGGCCACAGCGGCTGCCCCTGCCATATCATGGCTTCGGCTTTGTGCACATGAATTGGAACAGGAACCAGACACTTGTGCTGCTGGAGAGGCCGGATGCAGAGGGCCCATCAGAGGCAGAGGGCCCATCAGAGGCAAAGGGCCCATCAGAGGCAGAGGGCCCATCAGAGGCAGAGGGCCCATCAGAGGCAAAGGGCCCATCAGAGGCAGAGGGCCCATCAGAGGCAGGGGACCCATCAGAGGCAGGGGACCCATCAGAGGCAGAAGGCCCATTAGACACAGGGACTAATAAAGGGAGGAGTTTAGACAGACACTAAAGCTCCCTGGAGGATCTCCCAAGCTGGTAAGACTCAAGACTAAACGTGGGAGGTTCCAGACAGAGGCAGCACCAGCCATGGTCTCTCTGCAGGCTGCTCTTGGCTCGCTGGTTTTGAAGCCTCAATGGCATTGACAGAGGAGGAACCAGGGAGAGGGCAGCAAGGCAAGACCAGAAGGAACAAGAGGCCCTTCTTGCAGGCAACCTTGGTCATGGTCCTGCACCCATGATGTTCACTGGGGCTGCAGTGTGACCTGGGACTGACTCCTAGTTTATTTCTTAGTGGGAAAAGGCCACCAATGGGCTGAGGTACCTTGAAGACCTTGATCTGGCAGCTGGCAGAGTGCAGATGCTCCGTGTACTCCCCGTTCTCATTCTCCTTGAATGTGTCTATCTGGACCCGAAAGGGCACCCCCTTCTCTCCTCCGTGCTTCCTCATGGTGAACTCTGTGCTAATACAGTGGACCTGGGGAAGGCAAAGCAGCCTGGGGTTAGGAACCGTGCCACGGCTGAAGAGCCACAGCTTCCCCTTCCCTCGTGGGTGCCAGGACAGCCCAGGGTGGAATCCAGCACGAAGGAGTTAAGGGGATGCCACAGCACAGCTGGAACCACATTCTTTCCACACGTTTTGCAACCTCTTACTGGTCCAAGCAAGCCCCGAGCAGCGGCACAGAGCTGGGCTGCACCAGCCTCCACACGCCGCAGCCTGCTCGCCCCCCCAGCCTGCAGAGAGGGGTTTGAGGCAGCTGCCTGAGATGTGCAAGAGCATCTGCTGATGATGGAGACCCAAACCATGAAAGCAGCAGGACCTAAACCACCAGCAGAACGCGTAAAACTCACTGGCAGTCAGCTGTGCCTGTGCCTGGCTAATGCACAAACTGCTGCTCTCCTGCACTGCTGCAGGCTGGGTGTATTTTAGTTGACATCCTTCTACCACTGTAGCATCTGGCTGCTATTTCAGTGCTCCCAGTTAAAAGAAACATCTTCTTCCCCCTTGGAAAACTTGCATTTTCCTATCAACAGGAACTTCTCCACTTCTCTCTTACCTGGATAAACACAGAAGTCCTCTTTGAAGGATCCCATAGGAACTCCACAGTATTGAGCTGAGTTGGGTTTGCTCTGGGGTCAATGATGCCCACAGACATTGGGATATCTGGAGGGGCACATACAGAGAACAAGCTGCCTTTTGTAGCAGAAAGAAGAGGAAGAGCTTCCCAGGGGACACATGGGAGAAGCAACCGCGTCTCCCAAAGTGCAGAATCCTGACAGCACCTTGCCCCTTAACCTCAAAGGAGCAGGAGCCCCGCTGGAGGCACCTCAGGCACCTCCATCTCCTCCTGCCCCTGCCATGGGACTCACCGATGTCCAGGATCCTGTCCCCAGGCCGGTTCCAGCGCCAGCCCTCCAGCTGCTGGTGCTCCGTGTACTGCAGCCGCCGGTCGTGGAACACCACCCGGAATATGCTCTGGAGGGGAGAGGCAGTCAGGGCCTGGAGCTGCTCCCTCCTGCAGGGGATGGTCCTGGCTGGACACAGCCCCGTGCTCTCCACTCACCTTGACCAGCTTCCCGTTTATCTCGGGCAGCTCCCCGATTTTCCTGTTGTCCAGCATCCGGATTTCATAGGACTGCCCTGGGGGAAGCAGACAAAGACCCCTCGAGGTTAGCTGGGGACGGACCTCTCCTGCTGCCCCTCCTTGGGCGTTCTGACATAGTTTTCTGCCACACCATGCATGCCACTGGATCTTCAGGCTGTGTTTCAGTGGGGGGAATACAAGCAGGAGCCACTGGAGCCACAGCTGTACCACCCCCCTCCAGGAAGAGACAATCCTCGCCCTTCCTGCAGCAGAACTTCCCAGGAATCACCTTTATTAACCCAAGGGAAGAAATCTGTTACACAAACCTCACCTGCCTTTGGTCACCAACCCGGATCTTCCAGTTCTACCTGGGAGCAGTGGGTACAGCTGGAACCCCACACGGATACCACCAGTTAACCCCCTACACCCTGTATATTTCCATCAGGTTAATCCTACAGAGCATTGACACCACTGCTGTAGGCAGAGCACAGGCAGCAAGGGGAAGGATGTGGCACTTCCAAACAGGAGCAATGTGGGATTTACTACTCCATGGGGCTGACTACTCCATTATATTACAAGGGCCTGCAGGGACAGGCCAAGGGGAATGGCTTTAACCTGCCAGAGGGGAGACTGAGATGAGCTCTTAGGCAGAAGCTCTTCCCTGGGAGGGTGCTGAGGCGCTGGCACAGGGTGCCCAGAGAAGCTGTGGCTGCCCCATCCCTGGCAGTGCTCAAGGCCAGGTTGGACACAGGGGCTTGGAGCACCCTGCTCCAGTGGAAGGGGTCCCTGCCCGTGGCAGGGGTTGGAGCTGGAGGAGCTTTAAGCTCCCTTCCCACCCAAACCATTGTGTGATTCTATGACTGCAGCCAGTATCCCAGCACTTCCCATCCCCAACAGGAAACGTCCAAAGGCAGAGTTCCACTTTCCAGGCTGTTTCCTGGAGGCTCAGGGGGCTGCCCTCACCTTGGTTCAGATAGGTGAGGGTTTCATCGTGCAGCTTCACGGCGGGCGACGTGGCCGCGCACAGCACGTACTGGAAAGGCAGGATTTTGTTCTCGTTCTCGGGAGGCAAACTTGACTCTTCCTGCTTGAAGATGGGCAGGGCAAGGACGTCGCTGCAAAGAGATTTGTCAGACACAGTCACTCCAGCTCCGGCTACAGGGAGATGATGCGGTCGGTTTTTAGGTCCTCCTCCTAGGAAGAGCTTTGAGCTGGTTTCAGTTCAAACCCCTCAGCCCTGTCATCTCTGCAGCGCTGCCACGGAGCAGGAAAGCCCTGGCACGTGCTCTCGGTCCGGTCAGCCGCCCCCCGTCCACCCCGAACCCACACACTCCTTGCTTCAAAGCCCAGAGACAACAGGGTTGATGCTTCAGGCAGCAGCTCAGCTCCTCCAGCAGCACCGCTCCTGCACCGCACCGCAGCAGCACCAGGGCTGTGCCAGGAAGCACCCATCCTCCTCCCGGTGCTACCAGCCCTGACCCCCCTGCTCCAGGCAGAGCACCCAGGAGCTCATTCCCCTCTGGCAGGAGCTGAAGTCCTGAGATCCAGGTCACCCATTTTCCACCACTGCCTCCTCCGTGCTTACCAAAGCCCCCCCCAGCCCCAGGGCCGGCCCAGGCAGAGCCCTTGAGGCACGCTGGATGTCAGAGCACCAAACCCTCCCTCCCCCAGCTGTAACCCGCAGCACCACGCACGCAGACGTCTCAGGGGGGCAAATCCTGCAGGCTCGGACACGGGAAGAGCCCTGCCAGCCCCGGCACCAGGAGATGGACCCCAGCTTCCCCCAAAGCCATCGAGAGCCCCCAGAGCTCTTTGTGGTGGGCACCACGCAGCCTTAACCCTCACCGAGCACTTGGGATGGCCACAGACACCAGAAGATGCTGCAGCGCCCATGCCATGGGATGGAGGAGAAACCAGAGCCCAGTGCCTGAGACACCCGCAGGCACCTCCTGGGTCACCCCTCACCCTGCCAGGTGCTGCACCAGCACCAACCGTTCACCTGCCACAGCCCCAGCACCTTCCTGGCTCCCAGATGCAGGAGTTGGGTGCTATGGGAGCTGCACACCGCACTCATCACCCCCTGGGTGCTGCGCTGCCACTCTTGGTGCTGGCTGGAGGAGGGAGGTGTCCAAGCCCTGCACTATAGACTCTTCCCTGGAGAAGGATGCCTCTGGGTCCCCGGGGTAGAGGCCAGGAGCTCTGCACATCCCTGCGCTCAAAGATGCTTCCCACTGCTCACAACGAGAGCTTGGGGAACAGTGTTCATTTAAACCCATCAGCGACACTCGGCAGCCTATGGACATGTATTTAATAGGAACTGCTTCCAAACCTGACCCTCAGCAGTTGGTCTGAGCCGTAACAAGGGCTCCAGAGCACGTAAACCACCCCGTCCCAGCCCCAGGTGAACCGTGGTGAGGGGACAGAGCTGACTGAGCCCTGAGGAAGAGCCAGGTCCCCTGCAGCTCCTGTTCCAGGCCGCGGGCTGGTGGCAGTGCACGAAGGAGTTAAAGCAGCTCCTTTGTTCCCTTTAGTTGAACATTAAAAACCTTTCCTAAGGAAAAACTGGACTGATCTGGCCAAATACCAGCTCCCACCCAAACAGGGCTTTAACCCTCAAGTGACAGCACCCACCCTCCCTCCACCGCTGGGCAAGGAACACCTATGGCTGCTCCCCAGAGCCAGCAGGAGAGCCCTTCCCACCCAAATCCTGACTTTCCGGACATGGAGCTGTGCTGAGGCCCTGCTCTTGGCATCGAGGCACGTGCCCACAGTCAGGCAAAGGAGGCAGCCCAGAGGATGAGCTTCCTGCAGCCCTGCCCCGTGAGCAGGGAACTGGGCTACATGGAACCCTGGAATGGGTTGGGGTGAAGGGAGCTTAAAGCTCCTCCAGCTCCAACCCCTGCCATGGGCAGGGACCCCTTCCACTGGAGCAGGGTGCTCCAAGCCCCTGTGTCCAACCTGGCCTTGAGCACTGCCAGGGATGGGGCAGCCACAGCTTGAGGAGCCGGTGAGACACTGGCACAGCTTGCCCAGAGAAGCTGTGGATGCCCCATCCACAACTACATCCTGCCTCCAAGACCCCCATAACCATGGCCCAAACCCCACCTTTCACTGCAAGCTGGGACCTCTGGTTGCTCAGGCACCCGTATGTGTCTGCACTGTAGGACCCAGGTAACGGGGCCAGCTCCGAGTGCTGCAGGGAGCAACAGAACATGAAGGATAGAGAGAACGTGGTTATAAATGGCTTAGATCAGACATTAGGCAGAAGCTCTTCCCTGGGAGGGTGCTGAGGCGCTGGCACAGGGTGCCCAGAGAAGCTGTGGCTGCCCCATCCCTGGCAGTGTTCACGGCCAGGTTGGACACAGGGGCTTGGAGCACCCTGCTCCAGTGGAAGGGGTCCCTGCCCATGGCGGGGGTTGGAGCTTGAGGAGCTTTAGGGTCCCTCCAACCCAAACCACTCTGGGGTTCCTCAGAACAACCAAGGAAAGCTCCTGCAAGGGGATTCGCAGCAGCACAAAAAGCACTTGGCTCTTTTGCCTCCTGCCATTGCCCCCAAGCTCAGGAGCAGCGTTTTGGGGGGGTCTGGGGGGAGCTGGGAAGCTGCAAAGCCTTTGGGGACCAACACCCCACAAGCAGCCCCACCACATCCTGGACACCCGGTGTGGCCCCAGCAGCAGCCAGCGGTGGGTGCTGCTTTAGACAAAGCCCCGCGTGCTCCTGCCTGCTCCCTCTGGAGCAGGAGAAGCTCCTGCAGCTCCCGGGGATGTGTTTCCCTCCAAAGCCCCAAACTCCCCTGCACAACTGAACGTGCTTTGCGGCAAAGTCATTTTATGCAGGAGTTCTGGGGTGGGAGAAGATCTCCTGGGCAAGAGGGGGAAAAAGCAACGGCAAAAGAACTGAGCGGATGGAAGCCCTCAGCCCGTGCCCGTCCATCACCTTCAAAGCCATCCCTGCTCTCCTCAAGACCTGATTCCAGGGAATAACGGCCCCATGAAGCCTCCAGGCTCCGTAACCACCACGAAGCACGATCCTCCCTCAGCACCCAGCAGCGCCCGCCCCCAGGGTACCCACGCGCCTCTTCCATAGGGAGCCGGGGAAACCCCCCCGGGAGAAGCCACAAACAGGCTCAAAGCTCCGGGGTGCCCACTGGATCCTCCCCCTTCCCGCAGCATCAGAGCAAATGTCAGATGGGAGGGCAGGTCGCGCACGCTGTTCTGCTCCCTGCCAGCGCAGCGCAGGAGCAGGCTCCAAAGAGTCCTCAGGTTTCAGATGCCAGCGGCGCAGCCACCGGGGACAGGGAAGAGGGAAAGGAGCCCTGAAGCTTCGCAAGTGCCCCCAGTGCAAAGCTGCATGTCCCTGCGCACGCGGGAGGCTCTGCCCTCCCTCCCCAGCACAAGGAGCACCGGCGGACCCCTGCTCCCAGAAGCTGCTGTCGCAGGGGGGCGATGGACGCGCTCCCCCCCAGGCTCACCCCCACCCCACCCCTGCTGCGGGCTTTGCCCCAGCGCTCCGGTTAAACCAACCCCAAAGGCTCCGACAGCTCCCAACAGCCGGGGAATGGCTTCGGGAGGCCGCTGGATCTCCTTGTCCTGGAAGAAAGAGGGACGGAGCCTGGATGCGGGCGGAGCGCTGCTCTTCCACTTCCCTGGGAGCTGCTTGCGTGCGTTACCGCTCACTTTCAGCCCTGACTTTCCCCATTTCCAGCTGCAGCCGCCCCAGAAAGCCCCAGATTCGTGTCAAGGCATCTTCCTGTGGCACCCTCCTCCCGGGCAGCTCAGCCGCATCCCTGCCCCTGCCCCATCCCCGCCCGGCTCCTGGGAGGAATTCACCGGCGCAAAGCGCTGCCCATAAACCCAGAGCCCGGCCACGGGCTCCCAGCACAGCGGGGACCAGCCCCGCACCAGCGAGTCCCCAACACCGCAACCGCGACCCCAGCCCCAAGCCACCGCCGCCACGTCCCGGCCCCGTCCGCAGCCGCCCCCCCGGTGCGAGGCCCGATGTGCGGCCCCGTCCCACGTTACCTCATGCTGTAGGCCCCGGCGCCCAGCTCCTGCCCGATGCCCGACAGGCTCGCGTCGAAGTCCTGCACCAGCCCGGACTCGATCACCTCGTCGGCCAGCGGCAGCTTCAGCGCCCAGGCCATGCTGCTCCCCGCTTCTCCCGGCGTCACCGAGCCCTTGGAGCGGCTCCTCCGGGGCCGTCTGACCCGGGACCCCCAAGCCCCGGCCCCTTCACGCCCCTCCGAGGGGCCGCGCCTGCCCCGAGCCCCTCCGGCCGGCAGCCCCCGAGGGGGCCTCGCTGCCCGGGCACCCCCAGGCCCCTTTCCCCGCTCCGACGGGGCCGTACCCTGGGAGCCCCCCCCAAGGCCCCGCGGTGCCCCGGGGCCGCCCCCCCCCCGGCCGAGCCCCGTCGAGGGCCCCGGGCCGCGGCCCCGCAAGATGGAGGCGGTGGCACCGAGGAACCCTCGCCCCGCCTTCGCAGTGCTCGGCCAATGGGAGTCGCGCGACGCCGGTGACGCGCGGTGTGCGACAGCCAATGGAGAGCTTCGAGTCGGAGCAGCAGCGCTGGGATTGGATGAGGGGAAAGGGTTGGGGCGCTGGTGGGGATGGGGGGCCGGTGCGGTGCCTTCTGGAGGGTCGCAGGTTCGAATCCCGGTCCCGGCTCATCCCTGCGCTGAGTGGCGCGGGACTCATCCGGTTGCGGGACGGGGAGCGGGGATTTTCTCCCTCCCGGGGCTGCAGCGGGGATGGAGGGAAAGAAACCGACCCAGGGCCGCCCTCCGCCCCCCCCCCGGAAAAAAGGGGAAAGGAAAAGAAAAAAGAAAAATACTGTTTATTTCACACCACTACATCAAGTGCATCAATCCCCATGTCCCGGCCCCAACACCCCCCCTTCAGCCGCCGCCGTCCCTCACTGCTCCCCTGGAGAAATGGGGAGCGAACCCCCCAACCCCCTTGGCGCCGGGGGGGGTGGGGGGTGTTGGGGCACACGGGGAAGCGGAGCCGCCTCCGTTGTGGGGTTCACCCCCCAAAAAACAACTCAGGGCACTGGGGAGCCCGGTGGAGCCCCAAACACCCACAGCGCTGTAACCAAGGGTGGGGGGTGTCCCATGGAGAAACCCCTCCGAAATCAAAGCGGGGGTGAAATGAAAGTGGGGTTCAAGCCCCAGCGAGCTGCGACGCTACCTCCGGAACAGGGGAAACCGGCCAAAACATGGGAATTACTCCTCTTGTTGGGGAGGGGGACACACACAACACGGGGGGGGGGGGGACAGAGAGCGGTGAGCGCAGGCAGGGTCCGTCACCACGCACGGCACAAGGCAGGGGGGAGGCACAAGGCGGGCGCGATGCCCGCTGTGAACACGCTGCGGTCGGGTGTGATGCGGGGGAGAAAGGATGGGGACGGGACGGACACACGGACACAACTACGGACAAACTGGGGGGGGGGGGGGGAGAGACCCCGCGCCCCCCGCGGGGCTGGGGGCAGAAAGTGCTTTGATGGCAGGAGCTCGGGGGGGGGACGGGGGGGGCGATAGGGTTCCAGGCGATGCCCGGCTCAGGGGATCTGGAAGACGTTCAGTTTGCTCGTGTTCTTGAGCGTCTGCCGCCGGTTGCAGAACCAGACCCGCACGACCTCGCGGTCGTAGTTGAGCTCTTTGGCGATCTCGGTGATCTCCTGGCCCGTGGGCAGCGCGTTCTTCTCGAAGTAGGCGTTGAGCGCCTCGATGGCCTGGGGCGTGAAGGACGTGCGGCGCTTCCGCTTCTTGGAGGGCTCCCCCCCGACGAACTCCATCAGGTTCTGCTGCCCCTCCTGGTTGCGGAGCTCGGCCTCGCTCAGCCACTTCTCCAGCACCGGCTTCAGCTTCTGCGCGCTCTTGGGGGTGATGTCGAGCTTCTCGAACCTGCCCCGGCAGCGCGGTGAGGGGCTCCGCGGGCAGCGGCCACACCGGCCCTCCTCCCGCTCGGCCCAGCTCCCTCCCTCTCCATGCAGTCAGAGGATGGGCTGGGGACACCTCTCACGAGACCGGCTCCCTGTTTCCTCCTTCTCTCCAGTTCCCCCTTTCTCCAGCGTTCCTCCTGCTCCGATTTCCTCCTTTTCTCCAGTTTTCCCGCTCCTGCAATTTTTCTCCCTTTCTTCATCCTTCAGTCTTTCCTCCTCCCTTCCCTTTCCTTTCCTTTCTTTTCCTTTCCTTTCCCCTTTCCTCTCCTCTCCTTTCCCTTTCCTTTTTCCTTCCCCTTTCCTTTCTCCTTTCCTTCCCCTTTCCTTTTCCTTTTCCCTTTCCCTTCCCTCCCTTCTCTTCCCTTCCTTTCCTTAACTTCCCTTTCCTGAACTTTCCTTCCCTTCCACTTCCCTTCCTTCTTTTCCCCTTCCTTTCCTTTTTCCCTTTCCTTTCCTTCCTTTTCCCTTTCCCTTCCCTTCCCTTTTCCTTTTTTCCTTTGCTTTCCTTCCCTTTCCCTTTTTTCTTTTCTCTTTCATTTCCTTTTCCCCTTCCTTTCCTTCCCTTTCCCTTCCTTCCCTTTCCTTTCCTTCCCTTTCCTCTTTTTTCCTTTCCTTTCCTTTCCTTTCCTTTCCTTTCCTTTCCTTTCCTTTCCTTTCCTTTCCTTTCTCCTTTCTCCTTTCCTTTTTCCTTTCCTTTCCTTTCCCCTTTCCTTTCCTTTTTCCTTTCCTTTCCCTTTCCTTTCCCTTCCTTTCCTTTCCCTTCCCTTTTCCCTTCCCCTTCCTATTTCTTTTTCCTTTCCTATTCTTTTCCCCTCTCCTCTCCTCTCCTCTCCTCTCCTCTCCTCTCTCCTCTCCTCTCCTCTCCCCTCTCCTCTCCCCTCTCCTCTCCTCTCCTCCTCCTCTCCTCTCCTCTCCTCTCCCCTCCCCTCTCCCCTCCCCTCTCCTCTCCTCCCAACTCCCCTCCCCTCCCCTCTCCTCTCTCCTTTCCTTCCATTTCCTCCTTTTCTTAGTCCTTTCCTTTCCCACAATCCCAGACTGGGTTGGGCTGGAGGGACCTTAAAGCTCCTCCAGCTCCAATCCCTGCCACAGGCAGGGACCCCTTCCACTGGAGCAGCTTGCTCCAAGCCCCCATGTCCAACCTGCCCTTGAACACTGCCAGGGATGGGGCAGCCACAGCTGCTCCGGGCACCCTGTGCCGGTGTTCCCCAGCTTCCCTGCCCTTTTCCCGCTGCCCATCCCATGCTGGTACCTGCAGATGGCCGACTGGCTGTAGGCAGGACCCTCGGTGGCCGTCAGGGCCTGTCCCACCTGCGTCTGCGTCAGCCCGAGGGACAAGCGCCGGATCTTGAAGTTCTTGGCGAATTCCCGGATCTCCTCCAGGTTGATCCCGTCCTCCTCCGCGCTGCTGTTGGGAGCCGGGGGCTCTGCCAGGGCCACGACACGGGAATGATGAGGAATGGCCATGGGGCTGCTTCTCCGCCCCCCATAACGAGCATCCCCTTTGCCGGGCTCCACGGCACATGGTGCCAGCAGCCACCCCCAGGGGTGCAGAGCACGGGCACGCAGCGTTCTCCTTTCCCCCATCCCAGACCCTGGATTCCCTCTTCCCACTGGATCCCAGTCCCTGCCGTGACTCACTGGACACCAGCTGGCTGACGGTGGGGGTCTCGGAGCAGGTGATGGGGACGGGCACGGAGGAAGCCTTGGCCGCCGGGGCAGGGTTTGGGATCACCACAGCCGGCTGGGCGAGAGCCGGGGCCGGCTGGATGGGCTGGACCTGGGCAGAGGGAGAGGGGTCAGCACCCTCATAGCACCCCCATGGCACGCCCATGGCCAGGGCTGCCCCGCTCCCTGCCCACCGGCTCCATCCCTGCACTGGCCACAGCGTTGCTTTTGCTGGGTTTGGATGGAGGCGACACTGGGAACAGCCCAGCTCCTGCTGGGAATGGGGCTGTGACAGCTCTGGGATGTCCCATTCCCATGAGGGAGGTTTGGGGGTGACCAAGGTGAGGCTCAGTCACATCCCATCCTGGCTGAGAGACTTGGTAGGCACAGAGTGGGATGCCCCACGGGGCAGCACTGCAGGGCTGGAGGGGTCACATCCCAAAGAAGCTCATGGGCTCCCAAAGCAGCGTAGTTGGGTACCAAAGCAACTTGCTTGGGTCCCAAAGATGCTCAGGTGCTCCCAAAGCCATGTGGCTGCATCCCAGACATAATCCCATAATCCCAACGTCCTTAGGGTTGGAAGGGACCTCTGGACATCACCCAGTCCAACCCCGGCCAAGGCAGGACCAGCCGGAGCAGGGCACACAGGAACGGGCCCGGATGGGTTTGGGAAGGCTCCAGGGAGGGAGATTCCACACCCACCCCAGGCAGCCTGTGCCAGGGCTCTGCCGCCCTCAGCATCGAGCTCTTGCTCATGGTGAGGTGGAACTTGCTGTGGGTCAGGTTATGGCCATTGCTCCTCATCCTCTCACCGGGAAGAGTCCGGCTCCATCCTCCTGGCACCAGCACCTTTGAGCTATTGGTGTGCACTGATCCCCTCTCAGGGTGCTCTGCTCCAGCCCAACCAGGCCCAGCTCCCGCAACCTCTCCTCAGCAGAGAGACCCCTGAGCATCCCTGTGGCCTCTGCTGGACCTCTCCAGTAGCTCCTTGACTCTGAGGAGCCCAGAACACTCAAGTGCTCCCAGAGCCTCACAGCCACATCCCAAAATGCTCAATGCTCCCAGAGCCTCACAGCCACATCCCAAAATGCTCAATGCTCCCAGAGCCTCACAGCCACATCCCAAGGATGCTCAGGTTCTCCCAAAACAACGTGGCCACATCCCAGAGTCACTCAAGTGCTCCCAGAGCCTCATGGGCACATTCCAAAGATGCTCAAGTGTTCCCAGGGCCACATGAACACATCCCAAGGATGTTCCTGTGCTCCCAGAGCCTCATGGGCACATCCCAAGGATGCTCAATTGCTCCCAAAGCAATGTGGCCATGTCCCAAGGATGCTCAAGTTCTCCCAAAGCAATGTGGCCATGTCCCAAGGATGCTCAATTGCTCCCAAAGCAATGTGGCCATGTCCCAAAGATATTCAAGTGCTCCCAAAGCCTCACGGCCACATCCCAAGGATGCTCAGGTTCTCCTGAAGCAACGTGGCCACATCCCAAGGATGCTCAAGTGCTCCCAAAGCAACGTGGCCACATCCCAGGGTCACTCAAGTGCTCCCAGAGCCTCATGGCCACATCCCAAAGATGCCCAAGTGTTCCCAGGGCCACACAAACACATCCCAAGGATGTTCCTGTGCTCCCAAAGCCTCATGGCCACATCCCAAAGATGCTCAAGTGCTCCCAGAGCAACGTGGTCACATCCCAGAGTCACTCAAGTGCTCCCAGAGCCTCATGGCCACATCCCAGGGATGCTCCTGTGCTCCCAAAACCTCACGGCCACATCCCAAAGATGCTCAAGTTCTCCCAAAGCAATGTGGCCACATCCCAAAGATGCTCAAGTGCTCCCAAAGGAACGTGGCCACATCCCAAGGATGCTCAAGTGCTCCCAGAGCAACGTGGTCACATCCCAGAGTCACTCAAGTGCTCCCAGAGCCTCATGGCCACATCCCAAAGATGCTCAAGTGCTCCCAAAGCAATGAGGCCACATCCCAAAGATGCTCAAGTTCTCCCAAAGCCTCATGGCCACATCCCAAAGATGCTCAAGTGCTCCCAGAGCCTCATGGCCACATCCCAAGGATGCTCAATGCTCCCAAAGCCTCATGGCCACATCCCAAGGATGCTCAAGTGCTCCCAAAGCCTCACGGCCACATCCCAGAGTCACTCCAGTCCTCCCAGAGTCTCACGGCCACATCCCAGTGATGCTCCTGTGCTCCCAAAGCCTGGCGCCAGCACCCCAGCCCCGCATCCCCCCCCGGTGCCCACCGCTCACCTCGGTGCGGGCCGGGGGCTCGGGGGTGCCGGTTTTCTTGGCGCCGGGCGCCTGCAGGGCGCTGCCGGCCAGCGTGGCGATGACCTGGCCCTGGGCATTGAGCAGCAGCTGCGGCGTCACCGTCTGCACGTGCAGGCTCGGGGCCGGGGCCGCGGCGGCGGCCGCCGCCATCCCGGGGGGATTCACCACCCACGGCAGCGTCCCGATGACCTGGGCCGAGGGGGAGAGGCCGAGCTGGGGCTGTGCCCTGCCAGCACCTCCCCTGCGCATGGGGAGCGCCGCTGGGGCCGTGCCCTCCATCCGCGGCAGGAAGAGCGCCGGGGCAGGGGGGTGCCAAAGGCAGGGCCCCCCCCCCGCGGTACCTGGCCCTGGGCGTTGGTGAGGATCTGGCCCGTGATGCCCTGCACGCTGGAGATGGTGTTGGCGATGACGGGGGTGGCCGCCAAGGAGCCGAGGAGCTGGGTCTGCGCCCCGAGAGGCGCGGCGCTGAGCTGCGGAGAACCGAGAGCCGGGGTCAGACGTGGGCAGCGCCGGGGCCACCGCGTCCCCGCGCGCGGCCACCCCCGTTCCCCATGGCAGGGCGGCTCCTGCCTCGCCGTGCTGGGGTGCGAGGCCCTTGACGTCCTCCATCCGTCCTTTAGGTTGGCCTAAAGCAGGGCTGCCTGCTTGGCGGCTCCTCGGGAGCCAGGCTGGGATCTCACGCGATCCCGCGGGACAGGAGTGCGGAAGCAGAGAGCTCCATCCCCAGGGATTCACGGCTTCTCACGGCTTCTCAGGGCTTCTCAGGGCTCTCCACAGCCACAGCAGGCACCGGATCGAGGGCAGTGGGTGCCAAACTTGCCCGGCTTCGCACCACGGGCTGCCAGGGTCCTTACTATGCCAGGGTTAAAGGCGAATCCGGCCGGCTGCACGGCGATGTGGGTCTGGGTGACGGGCGGTGTGGGCGCAGCGCTGGGCTGTGGCAGGATGGGGGGCTGGCCGGGGCTGGGGGCGAAGACAGCGGGGGGCTGGAGCGGGGCGCGGGGCTGGCCCGCAGCCTGCAGCGGCTGGGCCGGCGGCACCGGGGCTGCCATGGACGTGTTCAGCACGGCGGCGGCTGCGGAGCAAAGACACGGAGAGCGTGAGCAGGGGCAGGCAGGGGCAGGGCTCACCCCCGGCGCTCCGCGTGTCCCCATCTCCCACCGGCCCTTCCCAGGGGGAGCTGAATCCCCATAGGGAAAGGTCTCCCCAGAGCCCCTGTGCCACAGCAGGACTCATCCTGCCCCGCGGGCGCTGAATCGAACCCAAACGGGTGCTGCTGCCAGCACAGAGGGCGAGGGGCACCGCCAGGGTCCCGTCACCTCCGCTGGCTCCAAACCACCCCTGGGACTGGCTCCTTCCCTGCTGGGAGCTCAAGAGGAGACGATTCCCTTCAGGGAAGGGCACGAGGCCCTCGCTCCGCCTGCTCTCATGCCCGTGGGTCTCCCCCCTTGCAGACCCTCAGCTGCTGCAGCGAGGTGCCAGAGCCCCAGGCCTAACCTGGACCTCTCATCCCACCCTCTCGTCCCATCCCTGTGTGCGTGCTGCCATCCGCATCCTCCCCATCCCTTCTCCCACACTCGGGCAGCTTTTGCTTTGGGGAGCTGCAAACAAGCCCCCAGCAGCCAACACCAGCCCCGTGCTGGAGAGGATGGGCTGGGGGGGTGCCAGACGAGGAGCTGCAGGGCAGAAGAGCAGCGGTTACCTTGCAGATTGGCTATGGGTGCTTTGAAAATTCCCCCTGTAGGAGAAGCAGCCGTCAATCCGGGGAGGGCAGCGACCGTTGCTGTAGGAAATGTCCACACAGCCAGCCCCTGCTGACCTGCCACTTGACCTGCAATACTGATGGGGATAAGAAGAGGTTGAGTAACTGTCCCTGCTGGAACCATTACTCCTGTCACAACTGTTGCTAAGTTTTCCTGAGTCAAGACCTGCAAAAGCAAACAAGATTTCAAAAAGAACAGAAATCAACGCCACTGCAGACAGCATCAGCGGAGCATTAAAGTCTTTGTACAGGGGGGTCCCTCCCACGGCAGCAGCTGGGTGCCCAGCTCTGCCGAGCCCCCATCTCCGTGGGGAGACGGCTGAGGGGGGATCTCCCCCTCCCAAACCCCCCCCTCCCCGACCCCGACGCGGCTCTGGCAGCACCTCGAGGCGAGGGCGCCCGGTGGAGGGATCGCCTTGGTTCGAGGTGTAGCTCCTACACCCCGCGCCACGAGCGGACGTCTCTGCCCTCGGGGTCCCCTACAGCCAGCGGACGCCACCCCGGGGGTCCCCACCTTGTCCCCGTCCCCCCCCCCCCCGCCACCGCCTCCAGCCCAGCCCAGCCCTGTCCCCCCTCGCCCGCCCCGCTCCGTGCTGTGGGGTAGTTACCTGTGGGGCCAGCGGGGCCAGCGGCTGCGGCTGCTGGCTCGTGCCGTGGCTCAATGTGCCAGCGGAGGGGACGGTGCTTGGGGATGCTCCGGCCGCCGGCTTGGCTTTGCCTGGGGGAGGGCAGAGGAGATGGGTTGGAGAGAGGAATCATAGCAGAGAACCAGGGAATGGGATGGGTGGGAAGGGACCCTAAAGCTCCTCCAGCCCCAGCCCCAGCCCCTGCCACGGGCAGGGACCCCTTCCACTGGAGCAGGGTGCTCGGAGCCCCTGTGTCCAACCTGGCCTTGAACACTGCCAGGGATGGGGCAGCCACAGCTTCCCTGGGCACCCTGTGCCAGCGCCTCAGCACCCTCACAGGGAAGAGCTTCTGCCCCAGAGCTCATCTCAGTCTCCCCTCGGGCAGGTTAAAGCCATTCCCCTTGGCCTGTCCCTGTCCCTCCATCCCTTGTCCCAAGCCCCTCTCCAGGTTTCCTGCAGCCCCTTCAGGCACTGGAGCTGCTCTCAGGTCTCCCTTTCAGGAGCCTTCTCTTCTCCAGGCTGCCCCAGCCCAGCTCTCTCAGAGCAGAGCTGCTCCAGCCCTCACAGGAGAGGTGCTGCTGCTGGAGCAATAGCATCTGCAATCCCCATCTGCACAAAGTGGGAGAGGGGGGCACCCAAATTACACATCCCCAGCAAACAAACACCCTCCTGTGGGTGTCCCGGGGGAGCTGCAGCCCCCCGGAGCTCGTGTGAGAGCACCCCAAGGTGGACGGACCTTCCTCTGCAGAGCAAAGGCATTTAGGGGCTTCTTATGGGCAAAACTAGGAGCAGTTAAAGCAGTGCAGCTCCTGACCTGCTCAGGGGGAGCTGGAAAGGGAAGGGACCAAGATCACCCCCCAGCACCCTGCAGAGGGGGGGCCCCATGGGCTGAGCTTCATTGGGTGTCTTCAGCCCTGCACCCAAAGATCACAGAATCACTGCGACCGTCCCAGTGAGGGGAACCCCTGCTCCTAACCCCTGGTTATTACTTGTGAAAGACTTGGGGTTGGAGCAACCCCTTGTATTTATGCTGCTCGGCTTCTAATAATGGCAACTCCCAAGTATAAAATGCACTTAATCCCATTTTGGTGTAAAGAAAACCACCCTTTTCCTGCAGTTTCATCCAGCAGAACCCACAGAAACCAGAGCAAAGCCCCTTTAATAAATAAAGCACCAGAGTGGCAGGAGAGGGGCAGGGCAGCGGGGCTGGCACGTGGATTCGGGATGGATCCCATGGGAGGCTCGGGGCGCTGGCCAAAAAGCAGTGAGGAATGAAGCAGGATCTCCCCCAGTGGCTTGTTTCCCGCTGCATTCCCATGTGAGAAGGGAAGCGCCTGAAGCACAGGGTGAGGGGCAGAGGACACCCGAACTCCAGGGCCTGAGGGAAAGCTGAGCTCCCAGCAGAGCATCCCAAGGGATGTCCTCCCTGTCGGAAGCCCGGGTTCCAGGCGGGATGCTCCCGGAGGAGGACCTGGCTTTGCTCACTCCTGTCCCGGCCTGGCACAGGGATGCTCTGCGGAGCCTGCACCCCCAGGCACAGCTCACCCTCCCCGCTCCAACCCAGCGCTCCGGAGCCCAGCTTCCCCCGCAGGGATGGAGGGGCAGGGATGAGGCAGGGAGGGGAGGGTGCCGCCGGTCTCTTACCGGCTGCCTCCCCGCCGCAGGAGCTCTGGGTGCTGCCTGGGACGTCCTCAGTGCCCGGGGGGCTGCTCTCCCCCGGGGAGCCCCGCGCTACCTCCCCTGGAGGCACCTCCAAGGCTTTCGGGTCCTCCTCGGCCGGGAGCGGGGCGTCCACGCCGACCTCCAGCACGCGGATGGTTTCGTGGCTGGACATGACAATGACCTGCGGGACAGCCCCAACAGTGCCCATCAGTGCCAGGGGCTGCACCCCACAGAGCTGCCCCCAGGGAAGGGGCTCCTACCACCCCATGGGATGTGCCTTAGGGTGGTCCTTAACCCAAACCAAGCAGAGGCACACTGAGGGGTGGATGGGGGGGGTCACAGCCCCTCCTGCTTTAGTGACCACCCCAGCCCCATGGGCAGCAGCAGGTGATGTCCTCCACAGGGAGAACACGGCTGCAGCACCCCCAGCAGCCCCCTGTCTGCAGCACTGGAGCCAGTGCTGGTCCACAGCCCCATAGGTCTGGCCATGGGTGGGGTGAACCCCCTGCATCGTACAATCCCAGCGTGGTTTGTGTTGGAAGGGACCTTAAAGCTCCTCCAGCTCCTTCCCCTTCCCAGTCTGGGGGCAAACGGGGTGGTTGCGAGCATGGGGCAGGAGCGAGATGGTTTTCACCCCGTGCCAGGGCAGGCAGTGGGGCTCCAAACCCCACCTCCCCTCCCCATGGTCCCCAAGGCTATGGAGGGGTGCAGAGGGGCTGGAGCTGCTCTGGACAGGCCCGTACCTGCTCGTTGACTGTCAGCAAAGCCTCCTGCGGCTGCACAGCTTCGGTGTCCATGGTGCCCCAGGAACGGTGGGAGAGGGCTCAGACCTTCCTCATGCTGCAAGGGGGGGACAGGGCAGGGGCAGGGTCACACAGTGCCTGGAGCCGGGGCGCAGAGCAAACCTGGACCCTGGCACCACCTCCTCTCTGCCTCCAGCACCCAGCTCTGCCCCTGAGCTCGCTCGTGTCCTGCCCAGCGAGGCTCCGGTGCCTCGGGTACCTCTCAGCACCTCCCATCCCCTTGGCAATGAGCTCGGGGGGCAGCACCGTTTACGGGGTGAGCATCACACGTACAAGCAGGGAAGGGTTACTCCAAGGGTGGAGCCTTTCCCCCTGTTCTCTCCCTTTGGAGATGAGGTTCAATTCCTGCTCTTCCCTTGGGAATCCCTCAAAGCTCCAGGCACAAACCACCCGGCCCTTCCTCCTGTCTGAAGCCCAGGCCAGGTACCCAAAGGCTCGGGCATCACCCAAGCCCCGCTGCTGCTTGCAAGCAGCAGGAGGGTCAATCTGCTCCTTCCTAAGGGGACCTAAATCAATGGGGCAGCCCACTTGTTGGAAGGCAGCTCGCCCTCTTCCCATGCCCTCCATGAACTCCTCGGCTCCCGGATGGTCCCCGCGCTGCCCTGCAGGAGCACAAGTGCCTTTGTAAGAGGCTCCTGAACGTTTGATGGGGGAAGTCTCGGGATGTATTTAACCAGCCCCGATGACCTCGACTTGCTCCACGCATGGGCCAAGGCCTCATTGTCTGTGTACCTGCTGCTGAGCCTGGGGCACGGTGATGCTGGTGGGAGTGACCGGAGCTGAGCGCTCCCCTCCCATAGGATCACGGAGCCATGGAATGGTTTGGGTTGGAAGGGACCTGAAAGCTCCTCCAGCTCCAATCCAGCTCCAGGGACCCCTTCCACTGGAGCAGGGTGCTCCAAGCCCCTAGGTCCAACCTGGCCTTGAGCACTGCCAGGGATGGGGCAGCCACAGCTTCTCTGGGCACCCTGTGCCAGCGCCTCAGCACCCTCACAGGGAAGAGCTTCTGCCCCAGAGCTCATCTCAGTCTCCCCCCGGGCAGCTTAAAGCCATTCCCCTTGGCCTGTCCCTGTCCCTCCATCCCTTGTCCCAAGCCCCTCTCCAGGTTCCCTGCAGCCCCTTCAGGCCCTGGAGCTGCTCTCAGGTCTCCCCTTCCCGCAGCAGAGGGGCAGGATCCCCTCCCGGAGCTGCTGCTCCCGCTCTGGGGGTGCAGCCCCACACTGGGGGGGTTCTGGGCTCAAGCTCACAGCTCATCCACAAGGGAATTGAGCCCCGGACTGGTGTCAGTGCACCCTATCCATGGGGTTTCACCCCTGACAGGGAACGTGGTGCAGGCAGCCCCTGTCTCTCCGCTCTGCCACATCAGCCCGTGAGGCACTTCCAGGACCCAGGAGACATCCCAGCACCGTTGTACAAACCCTTCATCATTTGGGGGGGTCTCAGAAGCCACCAGGCTCCTGCTGGGGCCGCCGCGCGCATCCTGCGCCGGAGCTGGCGTTTGTGTGCCGTTAGTAACCAGAGGTACTCGGATCCTCTGGGTCCAAAGGAGCCTCCATTGAATGAGGAGCCGAATTCTCCTCTGGAACCACAGCACAGGGCTCTGCACCATCCACTCCAGTGCAGCAGAGCTAGAGCCAGGCTGCTGCCCATGAAAAGCTGATGAGCCCCCAGCAGCCCAGGTGAGGAAGGCAGAGCAAGGGATCCCTGCCCCGGCAGCCAGCGCAGGCAAAGCAGCCCCACCGGCTCCCACTGCAGGGAGCAAGGGAAGGCGAAGGCTCCAGAAGAGCTTCTCCAGCTCTGTGTAGAGACCCCGGCCAAGGGAGGGCGGCTGGGGCACAGTGGGGCTGATGCCGCCCCATGGGGGTGATGCGCTTGCTCCAGGTTGATCTCCCCTCTGCATCACCAAACCTCGCTGCCCACTGGGGCCCAGCACAAGCAGAGCAGCCCCAGGGGCTTTGCTAACAAGGACTCCCCCCAGCCCGGTGTCTTGTAGCAGCTTTTTCCTACACCTGAGCCTCTCACCCCATCCCCTCCCTGCCCTAGGGACCCTCCCCAGCTCCCCAGCGCCTGTCCCATAGCGGTCACAGGGGGAGCTGAGCCCCAGCTGGGATCCCAAACTGGCAGCAAGGGCACAGTGAAAGCAGCTGAAAGGGAAGGGATGGTCCCTGGGGAGCCCCTTCCTGCAGAGCCAGGGCACATCCAAACCCACCCCAGAGAGCAGAGCCTGGAGCCACAATCCCATGGGATGATGGAGGCAGCCCCGGGTACTCACTCACTGTTTGCTCGGGGCTGAAGGGATGCTCCAGGCAGGAGATGGGGCTGGCTCCTGGGTCCTGCTGGGCTGCGGTGCCACGGGCTCGGGCTCTAGGGAGAGAAAGCCCGGAGCTGTCTCTGTGCCCAGCTCTGCAGTGAGGAGCAACCGGACAACCCAAGGGCAGCCCCATCCTCCCAACCTGATCCCTGCTTCTTGATCCTCACCGCTGGGAAAAGGCGACTCAAGGCAAGCCAGGAGCTGCCCCAAACGCATGTGGTACCCAAGTTAATGCACACACTGGGAGCTTGGGGCCTGAATGGTGCTGCCAGCACCAGAGCCCCTGCCCTCCATCCCCACCACGCCAAGTCCAGGAGCCTCCCTCAGGTCTCTTCTAGCACAACCGCGAGGCTGGAGAACAGCAAAGCCCTGCTCCAACCTGGGCCATCCCCCTGCATCCAAGTGTGGAGCTGCCCAGGCCTGCCCCACGGGAGAGAGATGGATGCCCCCTTGCATCCAAGTGTGGAGCAAAGAGAAGAAGAGCGAGAAGGAGTTTTCCCTCTGTTCCATGCACTCGACTGAGCAGAGCCTGGTGCTGCTGGGTGCGAGTGGGCTGCTCCTCCCGCACCCTTTCATTTCGCTTCTTTGCACTTGGTCCTTCTGGGTTTGAGCTTGCAATTGATGGGACAAGTGATGTGCCCAGCTGGTGGTGTTGGGAGCAGGCGCAGGGAGACAGCAGCTCGAGCAGATGGCGGCGAGGAAATGAAATGCACAAACTAATAATAATAATAATAATATTACAGGAAAAAGCAAAGAGAAGGGGGGGGATAACTTCAGATGCTCCAAGTCTCCCTGTGAATATAATTGCTGTGTTAATTAGGAGCGGTGATGAGTCAGAGATGGAGCCACTTGGATCCCAAGTGGGTGGAAATCTAAGTTGGAACCAACTTGCCACAGGTGAGCAGCCCACAGAGGTTTCGGTTGACGCTGCGCGGCGCTGAAGATGCTTTGGCCACGGCTCCAGCTCGCCGCTTGCCCAATGGCATTAACCTGGGTTAATCCCTATGGACGGACATCCCGATCCCAGGATGAGGCCCTTGGCCCAAGCCCCTCTCCAGCTTTCCTGCAGCCCCTTCAGGCACTGGAGCTGCTCTCAGGTCTCCCCTTCAGGAGCCTTCTCTTCTCCAGGCTGCCCCAGCCCAGCTCTCTCAGCCTGGCTCCAGAGCAGAGCTGCTCCAGCCCTCGGGAATTGCCCACAGTGGTACCAGCACCCCAAGACCTCCCAGCAAAGCCATCACTGATGCGAAGGGGACAGATCCAGGTCATTTCCTTGGAAATGAAGCTTATGGTAACAGCAGAGCCCGAGCATCCCTCGCCGCAGCCTCGGCAGCTCCGACTTTCCACCATGCTCAGAGTGGAAAGATCCAGGCTGGAAATGATGGATTGTTTTCCCAAGCACATCCCCAGGTGTCTCGGGGGGGGCGGGGGGGGACCTGGACGCCAGTGCCCCCAAGCTGTTTGCAAGGTGCTTTGTTGTCCCTCCCAAACCAGCTTCCCCCTTAAAGAGCCTCCGAAACGGTGTCGCTTTCCAGCCTTCCTGCGTTCACCCAGGGGGAGACTGAGGAGATGCCACCCCTGGCACAGGCCAGCAGTGAGCTGGAGCTGAGCCTTGCTCAGCACAGCCTTGCAGCCAGCTCCAGGATTCCTGAAGGCTGGAGCTGCAGGGGGAGCTGGCAGCATCCGCACTGGCTGCTCTGTCACAGCACCGAGGAGCTGGGGCAGCTGAATCCCAAAGGAGACTCCAGGAAAACTCGTTCGAAAGGCCCAGCTCCTCCTCCAGTGCCAGTGGGAAACGCAGCCACCTGGGGCTGATAATGAAGGTGACAAAGGAAAGCACAGGGTCATGATGAGCTAGGATGGGTGGCCATGGTCCTGGATGTGCGGCCACGGTCCTGGATGGGTGGCCAGAGTCCTGGATGTGAGGCCACGGTCCTGGATGGGTGGCCATGGTCCTGGATGGGTCCATCCTCACTTGGATCTCTCCATGCTCAGCTGGATCTCTCCATCCTCGCCTAGATCTCTTCATCCTCAGTTGGATCTCTCCATCCTCGCCTAGATCTCTCCATCCTCAGCTGGATCTCTCCATCCTCAGCTGGATCTCTCCATCCTCGCCTAGATCTCTTCATCCTCAGTTGGATCTCTCCATCCTCAGTTGGATCTCTCCATCCTCGCTTGGATATCTCCATTCTTGGCTAGATCTCTCCATCCTCAGATGGATCTCTCGGTTCTCACATGGATCTCTTCATTCATGGCTGGAACTCTCCATTCCCTGCTGGATCTCTTCATCCTCGCTTGGATCTCTTCATCCTCGCTTGGATCTCTTCATCCTCGCTTGGATCTCTCCATCCTCGCTTGGCTCTCTTCCTCCTCAGCTGGATCTCTCCATCCTCACTTGGATCTCTTCATCCTCAGCTGAATCTCTCCATCCTCAGCTGGATCTCTCCATCCTCAGCTGGATCTCTTCCTCCTCAGCTGGATCTCTTCCTCCTCAGCTGGATCTCCTCATCCTCAGTTTGATCTCTTCATCCTCAGATGGATCTCTCCATCCTCAGCTGGATCTCTTCATCCTCAGTTTGATCTCTCCATCCTCGGGGGGATCTCTCCCTCCTTTCTTGGATCTCTCCCTCCTTTCTTGGATCTCTCCATCCTCGGCTGGATCTCTTCCTCCTCAGCTGGATCTCTTCATCCTCAGATGGATCTCTTCATCCTCGCTTGGATCTCTCCATCCTCGCTTGGCTCTCTTCCTCCTCAGCTGGATCTCTTCATCCTCGCTTGGATCTCTCCATCCTCGCTTGGCTCTCTTCCTCCTCAGCTGGATCTCTCCATCCTCACTTGGATCTCTTCATCCTCAGCTGAATCTCTCCATCCTCAGCTGGATCTCTCCATCCTCAGATGGATCTCTCCATCCTCAGCTGGATCTCTTCCTCCTCAGCTGGATCTCTTCCTCCTCAGCTGGATCTCCTCATCCTCAGTTTGATCTCTTCATCCTCAGATGGATCTCTCCATCCTCAGCTGGATCTCTCCATCCTCAGCTGGATCTCTTCATCCTCAGTTTGATCTCTCCATCCTCGGGTGGATCTCTCCCTCCTTTCTTGGATCTCTCCATCCTCGGCTGGATCTCTTCCTCCTCAGCTGGATCTCCTCATCCTCAGTTTGATCTCTTCATCCTCAGATGGATCTCTCCATCCTCAGCTGGATCTCTCCATCCTCAGCTGGATCTCTCCATCCTCAGCTGGATCTCTTCATCCTCAGTTTGATCTCTCCATCCTCGGGTGGATCTCTCCCTCCTTTCTTGGATCTCTCCATCCTCGGCTGGATCTCTTCCTCCTCAGCTGGATCTCCTCATCCTCAGTTTGATCTCTTCATCCTCAGATGGATCTCTCCATCCTCAGCTGGATCTCTCCATCCTCAGCTGGATCTCTCCATCCTCAGTTTGATCTCTCCATCCTCGGGTGGATCTCTCCCTCCTTTCTTGGATCTCTCCATCCTCGGCTGGATCTCTTCCTCCTCAGCTGGATCTCTCCATCCTCGGCTGGATCTCTTCCTCCTCAGCTGGATCTCTTCCTCCTTGGCTTGATCTCTTCCTCCTCAGCTGGATCTGTTCCTCCTCGGCTCAATCTCCTCATCATCAGTTGGATCTCTTCATCCTCAGCTGGATCTCTCCATCCTCAGCTGGATCTCTCCATCCTCAGCTGGATCTCTTCATCCTCAGCTGGATCTCTTCATCCTCAGCTGGATCTCTTCATCCTCAGCTGGATCTCTTCCTCCTCGGCTGGATCTCTTCCTCCTCGGCTGGATCTCTTCCTCCTCGGCTGGATCTCTTCCTCCTCGGCTGGATCTCTCCATCCTCAGATGGATCTCTTCATACTCAGATGGATCTCTCCATCCTCAGTTGGATCTCTCCATCCTCAGTTGGATCTCTCCATCCTCAGTTGGATCTCTCCATCCTCAGTTGGATCTCTCCATCCTCAGTTGGATCTGTCCATCCTCGGGTGGATCTCTTCCTCCTCAGCTGGATCTCTTCCTCCTCAGTTGGATCTCTTCATCCTCAGCTGGATCTCTCCATCCTCAGCTGGATCTCTCCATCCTTGGCTGGATCTATTCCTCCTCAGTTGGATCTCTTCATCCTCAGCTGGATCTCTCCATCCTCAGCTGGATCTCTCCATCCTCAGCTGGATCTCTCCATCCTCGGCTGGATCTCTTCATCCTCGGCTGGTTCTCCTCATCCTCACTTGGATCTCTCCATCCTCACTTGGATCTCTCCATCCTCAGCTGGATCTCTCCATCCTCAGCTGGATCTCTCCATCCTCAGCTGGATCTCTCCATCCTCAGCTGGATGTCTCCATCCTCACTTGGATCTCTTCCTCCTCAGCTGGATCTCTTCATCCTCAGCTGGATCTCCTCATCCTCAGCGGGATCTCTTCATCCTCAGATGGATCTCTGCATCCTCAGTTGGATCTCTCCATCCTCGGCTGGATCTCTTTATCCTCAGATGGATCTCTTCCTCCTCAGCTGGATCTCTTCCTCCACAGTTGGATCTCTTCATCCTCAGCTGGATCTCTCCATCCTCGGCTGGATCTCTCCATCCTCGGCTGGATCTCTCCATCCTCGGCTGGATCTCTTCATCCTCAGCTGGATCTCTTCATCCTCGGCTGGTTCTCCTCATCCTCACTTGGATCTCTCCATCCTCACTTGGATCTCTTCATCCTCAGCTGGATCTCTTCATCCTCAGCTGGATGTCTCCATCCTCAGCTGGATGTCTCCATCCTCACTTGGATCTCTTCCTCCTCAGCTGGATCTCTTCATCCTCAGCTGGATCTCTCCATCCTCAGCTGAATCTCTCCATCCTCACCTAGATCTCTTCATCCTCAGTTGGATCTCTGCATCCTCAGCTGGATCTCTCCATCCTCGCTTGGCTCTCTCCATCCTCGGCTGGATATCTCCATCCTCAGCTGGATCTCTTCATCCTCAGCTGGATCTCTTCATCCTCAGCTGGATCTCTTCATCCTCAGCTGGATCTCTCCATCCTCAGATGGACGTCTCCATCCTCAGATGGATGTCTCCATCCTCAGCTGGATCTCTTCCTCCTCAGCTGTATCTCTTCATCCTCGGCTGGATCTCTTCATCCTCGGCTTTATCTCTTCATCCTCGGCTGGTTCTCCTCATCCTCAGTTTGATCTCTTCATCCTCAGTTGGATCTCTCCATCCTCAGTTGGATCTCTCCATCCTCAGTTGGTTCTCTCCATCCTCAGCTGGATCTCTTCATCCTCAGCTGGATCTCTCCATCCTCACCCGGATCTCTTCATCCTCAGCTGGATCTCCTCATCCTCAGCTGGATCTCTTCATCCTCAGCTGGATCTCTCCATCCTCAGCTGGATATCTCTATCCTCGGCTGGCTCTCTCCATCCTCAGATGTATCTCTTCCTCCTCGGCTGGATCTCTTCCTCCTCGGCTGGATCTCTTCCTCCTCGGCTGGATCTCTTCCTCCTCGGCTGGATCTCTTCATCCTCGGCTGGATCTCTTCATCCTCGGCTGGGTCTCCTCATCCTCGGCTGGATCTCTCCATCCTCAACTGGATCTCTCCATCCTCAGATGGATCTCTTCCTCCTCAGATGGATCTCTTCCTCCTCAGATGGATCTCCTCATCCTCGGCTGGATCTCTTCATCCACAAACGGATCTCTCCATCCTCAGCTGGATCTCTTCCATCCTTGCTTGGATCTCTCCATCCTCACTTGCCTCTCTTCATCCTCGGTTCAATCTCTTCTTCACGCTTCCCACCCTCACAGGGTGCTTGGGGCTCAAGCCTGATCCCGAGGACAGGAACGGGAGCTCCCTTCCCTGCCTCCTGCCCTGCAGACCCAGTGCCCAGCCCAGGGAGCACCTGGGTCAGCTCACGGTGATCTCCCAGGAACCCACTCGTTCTCCAGAGCCACTTTTCCCGCTGGGAAGCTGTCTCTATTCCCGCTCCACACGGAGCTGATGGGATTGACTTCACCTCCCAAGGTCATGCCAGAGGAGCGGGGCAAAACCAGGAGCAGAGCTTGGCTCTCCCAAGCCCTTCAAGGCAGCGCCCGGAGCAGCCATCACCGCTGCTGCCAAGGGGGGGTCTGGACCCACCTCAGCACCCCAGGACATCCCAGAGGAACATCACGGCTGGTTCAGGGAGCACAGACACCCCACCCCCCCCCCCCCCAAGCCTATGGTCCCATTTAATGCCATGGGGGGGGGGGGGGGGGGGGGCAGTGCTCTGACCCCCCCAGGGGCTTTTGGAGCAGGCTCAGGACCAAGCAGGACCCTGAGGTGGCTGCAGGTGCTGGGGACGGGTCTGAGGGGGGGGGGGGACACACGACACAGCCCCTGCTCTTCTCTCCAGGGCCCCCCCCCCCACCATCCTCTGCCAGCCGGGGCTCTGCAGCACCCAGGGCGGGTTCCCCCCACCCCGAGAAGCAAACAGAGGGGTGCAGGGTGCTCCTGCGAGCTGCCCCCGGGGCACTGACTCCCTCCGCAGGGGTGCAGCCCCCCCCCCCGACACCTACGGCACCACAAACAGCCCCCCCCGACCCCTGCGGTGTCACAAACAGCCCCCCCCCCGACCTCCCTAGCACCACAAACAGCCCCCCCTGACCCCTACAGCACCACAAACAGCCAGCCCTGACCCCCACAGCACCACAAACAGCCCCCCCCCGACCTCCCTAGCACCACAAACAGCCCCCCCTGACCCCTACAGCACCACAAACAGCCAGCCCTGACCCCCACAGCACCACAAACAGCCCCCCCCCGACCTCCCTAGCACCACAAACAGCCCCCCCTGACCCCTACAGCACCACAAACAGCCAGCCCTGACCCCCACAGCACCACAAACAGCCAGCCCTGACCCCTACAGCACCACAAACAGCCCCCCCCGACCTGCCTAGCACCACAAACAGCCCCCCCTGACCCCTACAGCACCACAAACAGCCCCCCCTGACCCCCACAGCACCACAAACAGCCCCCCCTGACCCCTACAGCACCACAAACAGCCCCCCCTGACCCCTACAGCACCACAAACAGCCCCCCTACCCCTACAGCACCACAAACAGCCCCCCCTGACCCCTACAGCACCACAAACAGCCCCCCCTGACCCCTACAGCACCACAAACAGCCCCCCCCGACCTGCCTAGCACCACAAACAGCCCCCCTACCCCTACAGCACCACAAACAGCCCCCCCTACCCCTACAGCACCACAAACAGCCCCCCCTACCCCTACAGCACCACAAACAGCCCCCCCTAGCCCTACAGCACCACAAACAGCCCCCCTACCCCTACAGCACCACAAACAGCCCCCCCTACCCCTACAGCACCACAAACAGCCCCCCCTACCCCTACAGCACCACAAACAGCCCCCCCTACCCCTACAGCACCACAAACAGCCCCCCCTACCCCTACAGCACCACAAACAGCCCCCCTACCCCTACAGCACCACAAACAGCCCCCCCTACCCCTACAGCACCACAAACAGCCCCCCCTACCCCTACAGCACCACAAACAGCCCCCCCTAGCCCTACAGCACCACAAACAGCCCCCCCTACCCCTACAGCACCACAAACAGCCCCCCCTGACCCCTACAGCACCACAAACAGCCCCCCCTGACCCCTACAGCACCACAAACAGCCCCCCCCCCCCCGAACCCTGCGGAGCCAAAAACCCTGCAGAGAACCCCAAATGCCCTTGGACACCGCCCCCCCCCCCCCCGGGGCTCTGCTCACCCCCGGGGCACCTGAATCCGCAAATCCCTGCCTGGCTCCTGCCCCCCCCCCGCACCCCTCATCTCCCACCCCGGGGTCCCTTTGCCTTCCCTCGGCAGGACCCCAACACTGCGCGTGTGTCCCCCCCCCCAGCACTGCTCGTCCCCAGCCCTGCTCCTCCTCTCCTGCACCCCAAACCCCATCCCCACAGCCCCCGGGGCTGTCACCCCCTTGCCTCTGCCCCGGGGCTCGCCAGCCCCCTCTGTCCCCCTTCCCTGGACACCCCCAGCTCCGGGGTCCCCCAGGGACCCCCAACTCTCCGCGCTCTCCCCTAATCCAAACCCCCATCCCGTGCCCCCCATCCGCATCCCCACTTCTCCCCAGTTTCCCCCCCCAAAAAACTCCCCCCGATCTCCCTGCCCCGTACCCCAACCCCCCCCTCAGCGCTGCACCCCGCGCTCCGCCGCGCTCCCTCCGCGCGGTTCCTTCCCCCCCCCCCCCCCCCAATCCATCGCTCTTTATCATAAATATATAAATTATGCTAATTACGGCATTGCATATTCACCGCGCCGGGACCCGCCGCCCCCCGCCCGGCCCCGGCCCCGCACTCACCGCACCGGGCGCTGGCCGCGGGGGTTCCGCGGGGCCGCTCCGCGCCTGCCGGGGCACAATCAAACATTCACCGCGCAGCGGCGGCACAAAGGGGGGGGGGGCGGCACCGGGACCCCGCGGGCGCGGAGCGGGGGCGCTGCGGGGTGCGGGTGCGGGAGCGGGGCCGGGGCGGGCGGGGCCGCGGCGCTCCGCGGGTGCGGGCTCCTGCGCGCCTCCCGGGGGGGGATTTTTTCGCTGCTGCGTCATGAACATAATTTATGCGCAGGCCTTTGCCGCAGCCGGGGGGTGCTGCGCGGCCGCGGCCGCCGGGGGGCGCTCGGGACCCCCCCCGGGACCGGGACAACCCCGAAAGCGGGACCCTGACATCAGGGAGCCCCCCGAAAAGAAAGGGGCCGAGCAGGGACCCCCGCCAAAGCGGGACCACCCAAGCAGAGAGCCCCCAAAACCGGGGACCAACCCCACCCCCCCCCCCCCAAAACCGAGGAACCCTCAGCAGGGACCCTCCAGAGCAAGGGCCCCCCGAAACCAGAGACCCCCGTGAAGCCAGGGACTCTTCTGAAACCCCCAAACCGGGGACACCCCGAGCACAGAGCCCCCCGAAACCAGAGACCCCCACGAAAGCAGGGACTTTTCTGAAACCGGGGACACCCCAAACCGGGGACACCCCGAGCACGGAACCCCCCAAAAGCAGGACGCCCCAAGCAGAGACTCTACCAAAGTGGGACACCCACCCCCCCCCGAGCAAGGAACCCCCAAAACCAGGGACCTGACACCTCAAAACCAGCGATGCCCCAAAACCGGGGACCCCCCAAAACCAAAGATCTCCCCCCCGCAGAGCAAGGGACACCCCCAAAACCTGGACACACTCGGAGCAGAGACCCCCCAAGTACATCCCTGGCACCCCGAAACCAGAGTCCCCCAAAAGCCCCTAAACCCTGAAAGCAAACCCCCCCCCCAGCCCCTCCAACCCCGCAACCCCCAAATCAGAGCTCCCCGGTCCTGAGACCCCCAAACCACAGCCCCCCCCCCCCCCGACCAGACCCTGTAGCAGAGCCCCTTCCAGCCCTGAGACCCCCAATGTCAGAGCTCCAAAGCTCAGGACTCCCCCAAACCAGACCCCCCCCCCCCAATCCCAAACTCAGAGCACCCCAAGGCTGGAGCTGCCCCAGACTCACTTTGGGCCAGACTGCCCCCTAAGTGGAGCCCCCCCAAAACCTGGAAACCCCAACCCAGGGCATCTCAAACCCAGAGCCCCCCCACCGGGAGCCCCCTCCCCAAACCTAGACCTTCCCAGGCATCCTCAGTCCCATCCTGACCACCCAGCAACTCCCCACTGCCAAACAGTGGTGCCCAAATTGCTGCCCCTTCCAAAAGCCAGAGCCCCCACATCCCAGACCCCCCTAAAAGCGAGGCCCAGAAGTGCCAGGACCCCCCCAAACCCCAATCCCACCTCTTCCCAAACCCAATCCCCATTCCGCACCCTTTGCAAGCCCCAGTTTGCCGGCTGGGTGCAAGGGGAGCCCCCGGCTCTGCAGCACCCAGCAGACCCCACCCGGAGCAGCCCTCCGACCGGGGCTCGGCGCCGGCTCATCAAGCCCCTAACAGAGCATTTCATCAGCATAAATGAATACATTAATCACCACATTAACGGAACACCCCGGGGCAGCACAAAGGGCTCCGTTTGTTCCCCTTCACCCCCCTACCCCCCCAGTATCCACTTTCCTCCAGGGACACGCTTGGGATAGAGCCCTGGTGCTGACCCCGCCGCCTGCCAGGGCTCGGGACCACCCCAAAGCCCTTCCCGAGGCTTTCGGTGGGAGCTGGAGCTGGAGCAGCGCCTGCTTCCCCCGGGAAGCCGCAGGAATAATTCACGAGGCTCCATCTTCCCGGCATAGCATTAACTCCAGCGCCAGCCTCCCACTGTAATATGCAGGAGGCTGAGCCCTGCGCGCCGGCCGGCCGGAATCCCGCTCCCCCGCGGGGCTGCACATCCAGGGATGAGCAGATCCATGAGCTCCTGCCCTCGGCTCCCACACCTGGAGCTGCTCCGAAAAGGAGGATTCTTGATCTCCGTGGGATGACCGGCACATACAGAATGGGGAGTCCCAAAGTGAGGATGCACGGAGCCACCCGCACCTCCTGGTGCACAGCAGCACCTTCCTGCCTGGGAAAGGGGAAATATCCCCCCCCAAGATGGGTTCAAACTGAAGCAGGGGAAGTTCACGTTGGAGATAAGGGAATTCTTCCCTGTGAGGGTGCTGGGACACTGGGATGGGCTGAATGGAGAAGGTTTGGATACCCATCCTGGCAGTGTTCAAGGCCAGGTTGGACACAGGGGCTTGGAGCACCCTGCTCCAGTAGAAGGGATCCTGCCCATGGCAGGGGCTGGAGCTGGAGGAGCTTTAAGCTCCCTTCAACCCAAACTGTTCTATGATTCCATGATCCTAAGATCATGGGGCAGATCCTCCTGGAAAACACGCTAAGGCACATGGGCGACGGGGGGGGGGGACTGGTGACAGCCAACACGGCATCTCTAAGGACAAGTCATGCCCTTAGAGATGGAGCCACAGCGTTGGTGGATAAGGATGGAATCTATTTGGATTTGTGCAGGGCATTTGACACTGTCCTGCACGACATCCTTGTGTCTAAACTGGAGAGACATGGATTTGATGGATGGAGCACCCGGTGGATATGGAATGGCCTGGGTGGCCCATGCAAAGAGTGGTGATCAACGGCTCGATGGCCAAGCGGAGACGGAGCGGCAGGGGGTGGAACTGGATGCGCTTTAACCCAAACCATTCCGGGATTCCTGCAGGGCCAACGGGATACATCACAGCCCGGTGACGGGATTCACCCTGCCCACATGTGGCTGCCAAGCATGAGGGTGATGCTGGGGGCTGCAGCAGGAGTTTGCAGGACAAGGACGTGATCTGCTCTGGGTGTCTCCAGGAGGGAATGTGCTAGCGGAGGCTCAGGTGAGTTTGCAGCCTGTGTGAGGTCTGTGAATTAACCCGGGTCCAGGGACTCTGCCAACCTGTGCGCTGGAGGAAGGAGCAAAGAAACAAGCAGCATGAAAGGAACTCAGGTGCAACTTTCACCTTGTCACTGCCTAATTAAAAGGAAGATGAAGCTATTCCTGTAATTGCAAAGCTCATTAGAAGCACAGGTGCAGTCTGCAGCTTTTGAAGCCAACTTACAGCCCAATTAGAGCATCATGGAATCATTAAAGAGAAAGGAAGCAGAGAAGATGCTCATCTTCATTCCGTATCTGGTTTAGAATTGGAACTTCCTTCTTCGCTGCCGGCAGGAAAAAAGAAAGGAAGAAAAAGGGAGAAAACTCCAATGGAAGAGCTCGGCACCTCTCGAAAACAAGCAGGGCTTGTGAGAGCCAATCAGTTTTTACTCCTTTCCCATCCCTGTGAGCTGGATGAATCACACCATCCCTGCAGAAAGAGCTGAGGGACTCAGTCCCTTTCTCACCACACACCGAGAATAATAGAATGGGTTGGGTTGGGAGGGACCTTGAAGCTCCTCCAGCTCCAGCCCCTGCCACGGGCAGGGACCCCTTCCACTGGAGCAGGGTGCTCCGAGCCCCTGTGTCCAACCTGGCCTTGAACACTGCCAGGGATGGGGCAGCCACAGCTTCTCTGGGCACCCTGTGCCAGCGCCTCAGCACCCTCACAGGGAAGAGCTTCTGCCTAAGAGCTCATCTCAGTCTCCCTCAGGCAGGTTCAAGCCATTCCCCTTGGCCTGTCCCTACACTCCTTGTCCCAAGCCCCTCTCCAGCTTTCCTGCAGCCCCTTCAGGCACTGGAGCTGCTCTCAGGTCCCCCTTCAGGAGCCTTCTCCTCTCCAGGCTGCCCCAGCCCAGCTCTCTCAGCCTGGCTCCAGAGCAGAGCTGCTCCAGCCCTCACAGCATCCCCATGGCCTCCTCTGGACTCATTCCAACAGGTCCAGTCCTTCTGCTCTTCCCTCAGAGCTGGATGAGGACTGCAGGTGGGATCTAATGATAATAAATCATAACAAGAGATCATAAAAAGTTTTAAGTGCTCTTCTAGCTGGTTTTGGATAGGCCATAAAGCTTTCCATGGCAAGCAACAATACCTGCTGGGAACAGGTGAATAAACACCACCAGGCTATGGAAGGATGAGAAGGGAGATGGGATTCCACACAGCTAAGGAGCCTGAGACATCCAATGAGGCTTTCAATCCGAGATACTGACAACCACAGCGCTCTTCCTATCGCCCGCGAGGGAACGGCCACACTAGCACGGACCTAAAGGGGAAAGAAGAGCAAACCCAGCGTGTGGCTGCACCCACCCCACGTCCCTCCCCGCGTGCACAGGAGGGTCCCCTGGGCTAGCAGCCCTTGGGCTGACCCAGCCCCTCAGTCTTCACTTAATGCAATGCCTTTGGCACCCATGAGCTCCGGGCGCCGCAGCCCCGCTCCGCTCCAGCCCCAGCGCCGAGCACGTCATTACCAGCCTCATTAGCCACAGAAAGCAAATGAAAGCGGCTCAGCACAGCCCTGCCCAGAGCCTGCTTTGCATATGCTGTACTGGCATGATGAATATTTAAATGCTTCCGTCTCATTGGATCCAGGCTCATTTCCATACACTGCCATACAATGCACATCGGGTAAAGGGCTCTCGGTGCATTTCCTAATGCTTCTTGAAGGGGAATTGACTTTAGGAGGGCTGGAAAGCTTTTTCTTCCTGCAGGAAAAGAGCTTTTTTTGGAAGGGGTGGGGGGATTAATGCACTGGGTGACAGGAAGAGCTCCGAAACTGAAGTGCTGACTGCAAGAATGTGCCCTTTGTTCCGGAGCTCCTCTGCGATGACAACTCCTGACCAAGGGAATAGCGCAGCTTCCCTGGCCAGCCCCGGAAGCACCCGTGGCAATGGGGCAGAGGAGGCTCTGCACCTGCCCCTGCCCCTTCTGCCACGTCTCATTTGCTCCGGGAAGGCCTCCAGCCCCACACACACACCACAGAGATGCTTATTCCAGCTGTTCCAGGAACTGTCCCGGAACAAGCGAGCCAGAACTTTGCCTCCCCCATTGCAAAGTGACGCCAGCTGCACACAAACCTCCTGAGCCTGAGCTCAGGGGGGTTGATGCAGGTTTGTTGGTGCTGGGATAGATCCAGCCTCAGCCTCGCTTTTCCCCTTCGAGCTGGAAACAGGCCCCAGGTTTCCATGAGAGCTTCCAGGCCGTGTCATGGCACTGTGTAAAACCCCATCCTGGCAAAGGCAAGGCCAGAACCCCCTGGATTTCAGTGGTGGGGGAAGGAAGGAGAGCACTTCCCATGGTGAAGACATCAGTCAGGAATTAACAACTGCTTATTCATTACTCCTATGCAATTAATTATAGCCCTGCACCCAGAGGGTGCTCCCTGCCTCCAAGTACCTCTTCACCCTGATTACACACAGCAAAGTTTCACAGATCTGCTCATAAGGGCACTGCAATGAGCTCAATTTTGACTGCTGCTTGAGTTTTGCTGCTTCAAGTAGCAAACAACGGGGATTATCCCACACACTCTGCTTCAATAACCCTGGGCTGTGGAAATAAGGACTTTCAGCTCATCCCAAGGTGCAGACACAGCCATTTAGGCTTTAGAAGCATAGAATCAACCAGGGTGGAAAGCCCTTTAAGCTCATCCAGTCCAACCATTCCCAGCCCTGCCAAGGCCACCACTGCCCCATGGCACTGAGGCCTCATCTCCATGGGGTGTGAGCACTTGCAGGGATGGTGCCTGCAGCCCTGTCCTGGGCAGCCTGTTCCAATGCCTGAGCACCCTCTGGGGCAGGAATTGTTCCTCAGCTCCATCTAAACCTGCCCTGGTGCAGCTTGAGGCCGTTTCTCTTGTCCCATCCCTTGGTCCTTGGGAGCAGAGCCCAGCCCCTCCTGGCTCCATCCTCCTGTCAGGCACTTGGAGGCAGCGATCAGGTCCCCCCTGAGCCTTCTCCTCTCCACCTGAACCCCCCAGGTCCCTCAGTCCTTCCCCATCACACTTGGGCTCCAGGCCCTGCACCAGCTCCATTCCCTTCTCTGGCCCCACTCCAGCCCCTCAATGTCTCTCTTGCAGTGAGGGGCCCAGAGCTGAGCACAGGACTTGAGGTGCAGCCTCTCCAGTGCCCAGTGCAGGGGCACAATCCCTGCCCTGGCCCTGCTGCCGCACTGGTGCTGAGCCAGGCCAGGATGCTGGGGGCTTCCTGGCTGCCTGGACACAAGCTGCTCACGCAGCACAAGGACGATTCAGGACGAGTCAGAGCTTTTCATGTTAATTCAGTGGGGTTTTTGCCCCCCTCTTGGAGTCCCAGGAGGGCCCTTAAAGGAGGTGATCAGCAATGAAAATACAACTGAAAACAACCCCAAGGGACGTGAAGGCTGGGGCCTCCCAAAGAGCCCGGCTCCACTGAATGCGAACCAGGTCTCCTCGCCTTTCCCACCTCGCAGAGCCTTTCATGCTTCCTTTGCAAGGAAGTTTTCTGTGTAATGAGAAGGGGAGAGTGGAAAAAAGCCCATTTGTTGGAATAACTCAGGGTCTGAAGCCAGGAGCTGCTGAAGGGGCTTAATCCTGAGCAGTTCCTGCAAGCCCTGGGGCTGGGTTTGGGAACACACACGCTCTGCCCTTCACTTTACTTTGCTCACACTTTACACCCCCCCCATTCCAGGTTTCCAGGGCAGATTTCCAGCCACCTCCTCTCCTGCTTTCAGGGGTAATTTTCCAATTATTCGTATTATTTTTTACAGTTCCTGCACAGCTGCAAGGTGAAGGACGTCTCCAGGCATGAATTATTGATGGAGCCTCCCAGGCACACCAGGCAGCATGCATATTCATCAGGCAGGCGGTACATTATTCATGAGGAGGTCGCTTAAATAGGGAAGAGAACAATGATCTTCTTGATTGAGATGCCTGGAAACGAGCTTGGTAAAGAGCTATGCCCTTCAACTCTGCCCAAAATGCAGCCAGAAAGTTTATCACGGGGGATTTAACACTTCACTGTGCTCTTTTCATTGCTGTCGATCTACATCACCGTTTTGCACAAGGCTTCACACAGAACAAGGCTCCCCCTTACCTTCTGTGCACAGCTCCAGTCCTCCAAGTGCACCTTCTGCTGGCAGATCAGCAGCAGGCAGCACCTGCAAGAGTTTTGTGACATGTTTAAGCCCCATAACTCACCCCAGACTCACTAAAGGTTATCACCAGAAGCCCCCCTCCCCTCCTTTCACCCCATGGCGTCTTTAAGCCAAAGAGATGCCAGAGCTTTGTTGAACAGGACTGGACGATGACTGCAAGCTTCTGTAAATGCAGCCCTGAATACAAGGCAAAAGAGTGCTAGAATCAAAGAGGTGCTCCCTTTCTTTCCATAAACCCACTGAGGCCTCTCCTGTGCTGGTGCTGGATGAAGGGGAACAGGGGGGCAGAACAAGCCTGCGGAATGCACACACATGGTTCAGCTACCTGGCAGCATTCTGACTCCTCTTGGGGCAGGAAGGGGGGGCTGTGGTCACTTCAGTGGCTTTTGTGCCCCACATGTACTGGGGGAGACCGCACTGATGCCAACGGGTCCCATGGCAGGATGGCACCCGTAAAAGAAGGGTCCCTATGGACTCCTGGCTGCAGAGAGGGGGAACTGGGGAGGGCCGTGGGGCTTGTACCACCAACCCCAAGGGCATGGGTTAGGGGAACCAAGGTAACCCGTGCGGAGGAGCCGCTCTGCCCGCTGGGGCCTCTCCGGTCCTTGGGGCTTCGTTCAGCTCCCCAGTATCTGGAGGTTACCAACCCTTGCACTCATCTTTCATGCACGAGCTCCGAGGCAGCTGCTTCCACTGGGTGCTGAGGCAGGAGCAGGGGAGCGCGGGGGGGGGTGACCCCTCACTCACCACCAGGGCTGCCCTGGGCCCCCAGCAGGCTCCTGCCTGTCAGGGCCGTGGGGCAGGGTCCCCTTGGACCCTGGTTATGGTCCCCCCCAGCCCCAGGCCTCCCCACCCCACCTGGGACCCTCATTCCCTCACCCAGCTCCATTCAGAGCCCCCCAGGCTCCTCTCACCCCTTGGGCCTACCCGGGCCCCCCTTGGGCCTACCCGGAGCCTCCCCCCCCCAACCCCCGCTGCCCAACCCGGTGCTGCCCCTTCCACCCCCGTGCCCCATCTGCTCCCTGCCCGAGGACCCAGCTCGGGGACCCCCCCCCCAGCGCTGAGGGCACCCGGAGCCCCCCAACCCCTCCTCACGCCCCCGACCCCCGGGGCTTCTCCTCGAGGCCCCGCCCCTCCGCCCGTGGCCCCTTTAAGAGCGCTCGGCCTCGCCCCCGCGCGCGATGACGCCACGACGCACGCCTGCGCGCTGCGCACACTTCCTGCCCCACCCCGCCCCCCCACCGCCCCCCCCCTCCACATCCCCCCTTCCGCGGCCTTCCCCCTCCCGCAGCGCCGCGGTGACACCGAGCGGGACCCGCCGGAGCCGCCGCCGCCATGAACGGCAAAGGCAAGGGCAAGGGACGGGGGCGCGCCCCGTTCCACCGGGACACCTCCCCCTCCCCCCCATCCCCCCCCCAACCCCGCACCGGGCAGCGCCGCTCCGGGACGCGGCCCCTTTAAGGGCGTTGCCGCCGCAGCGCGTGACCGCGCGAGCCTGAGGGGCGGCCAATGGGGAGCGGGGCGGGGGGCGCGCGCGGGGGGCGCCATGGCAACGCGCGCCTCGGCCCGGGTTTAACCCTGTGGGCGCCGGAAGGGGGGGGGGACACGACACGACCCTCCCCTTGTGACGTAGCACGGGGCTGCGGCGCGTGACGTAAAGGATCCCCCCCTATGACGTACGAGCTGAGATGGGGGAAGCCCCCGCTGACGTAGCGGATGCTCCGAAGCGGGGGGGGCGTGACGCAGGGGGGAGAGAAGGGGACGCGCTGAGGTGCGGGAGAACCCCCCCCCCCCCCCCGCTGACGTAGGGAATCCCCTGGATGACGTCAGAATGGACCCCATCTTATGGCGGGTGCAGGAGCCCCTCTGGTGATGTAATGGGGGGGGCACAAGGGGGACCCCGAGTGACGGGGTCGGGGTTCGCAGTCGGGGAGATCCCTCAGGAGCAATGTGGATGGGGGGCAGTTCTCCCCACACAGAGCAGGGGGAGTGGGGCAGGGGCACCTGTGGGGGGGGGGCCATGGGGTAGTGGGGGGGACACCATCAGCCCCCCCCGGCCCAGAGGAAGGGGCTGAATTGGGGCTCTGAAGCAGAGGTGATGTGTGGTACCCCCCCCCCCCAAAACATGGGTCTGACCCCCCTGTTCCCCACAGGACAATATCCCACCCAGCCCTCCTACCCTGTGCAGGCTCCGGCCAGCGCCGCCGTGTACCCACAGAGCGTGCCCCTGCCACAGCCGCCGCCCTACACAGATGCACCTCCTGCTTATTCCGAGGTAGGTGGGATGCTGCTCTGGAGCCTTTATTTTATCATGGAATGGGTTGGGATGAAGGGGGAGTAAAGCTCACTCAGCTCCAGGGACCCCTTCCACTGGAGCAGGGTGCTCCGAGCCCCTGTGTCCAACCTGGCCTTGAGCACTGCCAGGGATGGGGCAGCCACAGCTTCTCTGGGCACCCTGTGCCAGCGCCTCAGCACCCTCACAGGGAAGAGCTTCTGCCCCAGAGCTCAGCTCAGTCTCCCCCCAGGCAGGTTCAAGCCATTCCCCTTGGCCTGTCCCTACATCCCTTGTCCCAAGCCCCTCTCCAGGTTTCCTGCAGCCCCTTCAGGCACTGGAGCTGCTCTCAGGTCTCCCCTTCAGGAGCCTTCTCTTGTCCAGGCTGCCCCAGCCCAGCTCTCTCAGCCTGGCTCCAGAGCAGAGCTGCTCCAGCCCTCACAGCATCCCCATGGCCTCCTCTGGCCTCACTCCAACAGCTCCACGTCCCTCTTGTGCTGCTGCCCCAGAGCTGGATCAGGACTGCAGGGGGGGTTTCCCCTTCATGCAGCAGAGGGGCAGGATCCCCCCCCGAGCTGCTGCTCACACTCTAGGAGTGTAGCCCAGCCCACGATGTAGTGGAAGGTGTCCCTGCCCATGGCAGGGGTTGGAGCTGGATGAGGTTTAAGGTCCCTTCCAAGTCACAGCATTCCATGATTCCATGACTTGCGTCTCTCAACTTCCTTGCGTGCCTTCTTTTCTCCCCAGCTTTACCGTCCCAGCTTTGTGCCGCTGGGGGCTGCCACCGTGCCCACCATGTCTGCAGCATACCCGGGGGTCTTCCTGCCCATGGCCCAGTCGGTGGCCGTGGGTCCGCTCAGCTCCTCGGTCCCCATGGCATACTATCCCGTGGGACCGGTTTATCCCCCGGGATCCACAGTCCTTGTTGAAGGTGGCTTTGATGCTGGAGCGAGGTTTGGAGCTGGTGGAACCGCCAGCATCCCTGTGAGTATAACTTTGTCTGCAGCATTGTATGCCCCATCCCGGGCAGTGCTCCAGGCCAGGTGGGACACAGGGGCTTGGAGCACCCTGCTCCAGTGGAAGGGCTTGGAGCTGGAGGAGCTTTAAGGTCCCTTCCATCCCAGCCTGTTCCACGATTCTATGATTGTAAAACCCTGTGTGCTTCAGCGCTGGATGTTTGCTTAGATGTGGGGGAGATGTCCTTTGTTTCCTGAGGAAAACATCTTAACCTGATCCATCATTTGGGCCAAGAGCAGGCTCCTCCTTGTGCCTGTTTAACCTGGGGGTTCCCCTCAGCTCCTGGGCTCTGTCTTTGCTTCTTTAGCAACAGGCACACGAACTGGGAGTGATGGCTTTGTCCCAGTGACCTCAGCTATGCCCTGCCTCTCCTTTCTCTGTCTTGCAGCCCCCCCCTCCTGGCTGTCCCCCCAACGCCGCCCAGCTGGCCGTAATGCAGGGAGCCAACGTCTTGGTGACACAACGGAAGGGCAACTTCTTCCTGGGAGGCTCAGACGGCGGCTACACTATCTGGTGAAGAAGGAAGGGGAAGGGGGGGAGAGGGGGGGCTACATTTGTGTAAGGAAAGACATCACATTCTGTCAGCACTTCTCACGATGTAACTGCTTTAGTCCATATTAACCTGAAGTTGCAGAGTAGACACGAAGCGGTGCGGTGTCTCCTGGTTCGGTGCCTGCAGGCACGTTGAGGTGAAGCACGAAGCCCTGGTGATGCTGGCGGTGCCTCTGTTGGAGCGGGAGGGGGGAATTAATCCATGGGATGAATGGGAGGGCAGCAGCCCTGCCTCTTCCTTTCACTCACCGCAGCGCTGAGCTCGTAGGAATCAGCTCCTTCCACACTGGCTTTGGGATGGGTGAGGGAGCGGATCCGCTTCCCCCTTCCCTTCCTGCTCCTCCGGGCCCGCTGCACCCAGAGCCACAAGCACCCGGGCTTCCCTTGCACCGAAGCAAAGGTGCTGGGGAGAGCAGCGATTCCCAGCAGCGAGCAGGGCACCCTGGCACCTCTCCCTTGCTGACCTCACTGAGGACGCATCCCTGGGAGCGCTCCCTGCTCGCCCATCGCTTCCCTGCAGGAAGGTTTGCAGCTGGCGGCTCATGGGATTGGTTTTAGACACTCCAAGTAATCTTGGATTTCTTTGCACACTAGATCTAATCAAAGCCATGCTTTGGTGCCAGAAACACAACGCAGCTCATGTTCCTTTCATTCAGCGCTAATGAGGCTTTTAGAGCGATGCTTAATAACCAACCTCCTTCTTCCTTGCTTTCAAACTCAACTGGTGTCTTGACACCCAAACTCCTTCCGGCTGTTGCTCAAACAGAGCGGGTGGTTACCATCTGCCCATCAACACCCGAGTGAGCCGGCTCAATGGCTTGGTTTCTGAATGCATACTTTAAAACAATGAAGTCTTATTAGGGGTAAGAAGAATATTTCAGGGATCCTCCGTGTTTTGGGTTTGGTTTTGAGGTGTTTTTCTTTTGTTGTTGTTGTTGTTGTTGTTTTATGAAGACAAATACCAGATTCAGATATATTTTATCTTGAGGTTTCAGTTGAATCTAAACCTGTCTTGTCCCTGTTGTGTTTAACCATCAACTGACTGTTAGGAAGCTCGGCATTACGTCTCTCTCTGTATACACTGTGGTGCACTTAACTTGTGGATTTTTTTATACTAAAAAGAAGTAGAATAAAGACTATTTTGAAAATTTGACTGGAGGAGCCACTTTGCATTAGCCCCAGATACCACCACAAGCTTCAGGGCTTCTGCACTGATTTCCTCTTCACTGGTGCTTTGTGAGCTTCCTCCTTTGAGGGGGTTTGGGGGCTTGGTTTAAAGGAGGAATTGCCTTGAGCAAGGAGCAGAGGAGGGATGGGAGGAGCTGCTCCTTGCCCCAGCTCTGTTCTGAACACAAGCAGAGGGAAACCATTGTCTCCACCTGCCTGAGCCCATGTGCAGGTGCTAAAGCTGCCTCTGGATGAAGCCATCCTGGAGCCCTCTGAGGTCAGGGATGAGCAGCCCCAGGGTTTATGGGCTGCAATGGGGCTTTCACTGCATGGTCCCTCAGCCTATTCTACCTGTAGGCTTCACCTTCGCCTCCATGTCCATCGCCCCATCCCATAGGAGGAGCTTAATGTGGGTTTTGGGCTAAGGGCAAAGAAAAGAACAGGGACTCCTCAGTTTGTCACTGGGTTGTATTCAAAGGCACCGCAGGGAGGGGCTGGGGGGGTGCTGCTCTCCTCCTGCCCTTGGTGTGCTCCAGGCAGGCAGTGATGGGCAAAGCTCTGACGCATCCCTGGAGGGGGGGGGGTGTGGGGTGTGTTTCCTTCCATGCTTGGCTTAATAAATTAAGGCAAAGAATTCAAAAGCAGCTTGGAAATCCCCAACTCCAGGAAGTTCGGCCCCGAGAGCACGAGAGGTGTGCGCTGGAGCCGTGCCTTAGATGAAATACTCTTCTTTCTCTTTGGCTGGAGCATCCTCCATCTGCACCGCCACGTCGGTCTCTGCTGCCGGCTGCTCGTAGGTGAGGTAGCTGCCTTTGTTTCTGTACAGGTAGATGATGATCACCACCAGGACCGTCAGCAGGGTGAGGAACACCAACGTGATGACAACTGCCAGCAGAAAGCAGAGGGAGGAGCAGGGGGGAGCCCTGGGGTGGTTGGTACCAAGCTGCTCCTCGGTAAATGGGGTGGATGTGGCAAGGAGAAGCCCTACCTGCGATGACCACGGTGTTGGCGTCCTCATGGAGAGGTGGAGAGTGAGCCTTCTTCAGGAAGGGGGTTGTCAGCTCTTCTTGGATCATAGAATCATGGAACGGTTTGGGTTAGAAAGCACCTTGAAGCTCATTCAGTTCCAAGCCCCTGCCTCCTCCCACTAGAGCAGGTTGCTCCAAGCCCCGTCCGCCCTGGCCTTGAGCACTGCTCTCCTGCTTCCTTCATCAAAGCAGGAGAGAAGGAGGGAGGGGAAGGTGAGCAAGGCAGGTCCTGAGCCGGCTCTGAGCCAGGCATAGCTGGACGGGGCAGGCAGTGGCCCTGGGCAAGGTCTCACCAGGGGTTCACCAAGGGCAGAGCTGTCCTGGGGCGCTCACCTGCGGTCAGAGGGGGCTGATCCCCTTCCATGGCATCGGCTCCTCGCAGGGGAAGGTCTGGGCTCCTTCAGAGCTGCCAAAACCCAGAACACAAGTGATGAATTCACAGAGCACCCGGCGCAGGGCACGGCCGGGCAGCGCCAGCCGGAGCCAAGGCCTCGGTGGGGAGGTGAGGAGCGGGCTGGGGAATGCTGGAAAACCCAGGCGCTGACTCTGCAATTCCAGCTCCCAGAGCTTCAAATCGCCCCGACCTCCTCCCGGATCCTCCCGTTGCCGTCCCGGGGTCGATGCTGCAGCCGGAACGTTCTTCCTGCAGTGAGGAAGCTGCTAAACCACGACCTTCATCCCGGTGGGGCCGAGCCCTCGGGATGCAGCGCGCGGGCTGGGGGATGCTAAACCCGCAGCTGCAGTGGGATTCACTCCCCGGCTCTGGCCCTGCCCGGTTGTGCCCTCGTGACGCGGGGGTTGCACAACATCCCCCCAGCAGCAGTTCTGCTTTCGAGGGCTGCCACAGGAAGTTGGGAAGAGCGTTTCCCCCTTCCCAGAGCGTGGGAGAGTTGTGGGCACCATCTCCCACAGGCAGGGACCAGCACCCAGCTCTCAGCCAGATCCCCAACAACTTCACCCCAAGCTCAAGCCCAGGCTGGCACAAGCCACCAGCTCAATAAACCCGGCTTCCCTTTAAACCTGGCTTTGCTTTAGATCCATCTTTGCTTTAAACCTGGCTTCCCTTTAAACCCGGCTTTGCTTTGTGCCGGGCTTCCCTTTAAACACAGCTTCCATTTAAACCCAGCTTCACTCTAAACCCAGCTTGCTTTGAACCGGGTTTCACTTTAAACCCGGCTTCGTTTTGAACCCAGCTTTGCTTTAAACCCGGCTTTGCTTTAAACCCGGCTTTGCTTTAGATCCATCTTTGCTTTAAACCCATCTTATTTTAAACACAGCTTTTCTTTAATCCCAGGTTTGCTTTAAACCCAGTTTGCTTTAAACCCAGCTTTGCTTTAGATTCAGCTTCACTTTAAACCCAGCTTTGCTTTAGATTTGGCTTCACTTTAAACCCAGCTTTGCTTTAGATCCAGCTTTGCTTTAAACCCGGCTTCACTTATAAACCCAGCTTCACTTTAAACCCAGTTTAATTTAAACCCAGCTTTGCTTTAAACCCAGCTCCACTTTAAAGCTCATTGGGCTCCTCTGGTGGCGATGTCTGGGCGCCAAGGAGCTTGAAGGCACTTCCCAAAGCCAACCACAAGCTTCCCCCCAAGCAGCTTCAGCGCAGGACATGGGTCACATTCCCCCAGCATGGAAGCTTGGGATGGAAGGGAGAAGAGGAAAAGGCGCTGCTGGATGGGCAGGAGCCGGTGCAAGATGGGGACAGGGCTTCTTGGGAAGCGTTTGGCATTGCCAATGGGAAACACAAACCAGTTCCATGCCCACACCACCTGGAAATGGAGAGCTGGGACCCAGCAGAGGTTTAAACCAGGTGGGAGGGAGCCCCATGCTCCACAGCACGGAAAACCATGGGATGTGTTGCTGTGCCAGGGTTACTTCGCTGGGCCGGGATCCAGCTGCTGCGGGTCAGAGGCTCCGGGGGCTGACAGGGAGCAGTGACTCACGTCCCAGCGCACCAGATCCCCATGGATCTCCATGTGTTTTCCAAGCCATGGAGGGGTTGTACAAGAACCACCCCATAATCTTCCTCATTGGCCTCTCAGGCCAAGTTGCCCAAGAGCCATTCCCACCGCAAAGCTGCAGCTCTGCTCCCTAAAAACTCCATGCGGGATGCTCTGCTCACAGCCCTCCCATTCCCGTTCCCGGTGAATGGAGGCCGGGATGCACAGAACATCCCTGCAGCTCACCCCCACCTCTCCCCCGCGCCCCGGGGGGGTATCCCGGGAGCAGCGCTCCCCTCTCCCCTGCACCCTCGCAGCTTTCCCACTGGATTCGCTGTTTCTGCCTCTGCCTGCAGCAAGCTCAACCCCTTCACCTCCGCATCCACCCGAAACCCACCTGGAAGCCCCCGTCCCACATCGACATCTCGGTGCCACCCGCACCCAGCCTGGGGCATCCCTCGTGGCCTCCCCGTGCAAACCACACCCCCCCAAGGGTCCACATCGGGGTCCCCCCCGCTCCTACCTGCGCCCGCCGAGCCGGGCCCGCGGCTGCCGGCACCATGCGCTGCCCGCGCCCAGGCGTTGCCCTTTTCCTGCCTCACCTTTCCAGTCCGGCGGCGGCAGCCGAGCCGGGAACACCGCCCCCGTTAACCCCGTGCGCGCTGCGGAGCCCGCCCGGAGCGCAGGGACGGGATGGGGGGGGGGGGGGACCGGATGGAGCAGCCTTGAGGAGAGGGACTTGGGGTCCCCAGGAGCAGGCTTCAGGGAGCCCAGAACCCCCCCAGTGTGGGGCTGCACCCCCAGAGCGGGAGCAGCAGCTCCGGGAGGGGATCCTGCCCCTCTGCTGCGGGAAGGGGAGACCTGAGAGCAGCTCCAGGGCCTGAAGGGGCTGCAGGGAACCTGGAGAGGGGCTTGGGACAAGGGATGGAGGGACAGGGACAGGCCAAGGGGAATGGCTTTAACCTGCCAGAGGGGAGACTGAGCTGAGCTCTTAGGCAGAAGCTCTTCCCTGGGAGGGTGCTGAGGCGCTGGCACAGGGTGCCCAGAGAAGCTGTGGCTGCCCCATCCCTGGCAGTGCTCAAGGCCAGGTTGGACACAGGGGCTCGGAGCACCCTGCTCCAGTGGAAGGGGTCCGTGGAGCTGGATTGGACCTGGAGGAGCTTTCAGGTCCCTTCAACCCAAACCATTCCATGGTTCCATGAAGCTCCTGCCCCGGAGCAGTAAATGGCAGTGGGGTTTTGCTTTGATGTGTGGGACATTTGCAGCAGGGGGTTAAGTTCGGGCACTGTCTGGTTTGTGCATGGCAGCACATTCCCTGGAGCCGGCAGAACTGGCTCCGCACCTTCTTCCTGAGTCACAGCGGCGCCGGGCGCTGAGAGCAGGGCGACAAATCCTTCCTGCACTCAGCTTCGGGCACCATAAAGCCACAGGCGGGGACCCCCCCGCACTCCCACGGCCGCCAGCCCAGGCAGCCGTGGGCTATTGCAGGATGGAGATGGACCACCTCCTGTCACCGCCTCCTCTGCCTTTATTCCAGCCGGGATGGGGATGGAAGCACATCACGGTTATGGGGGAACAACGTTATCCACTGGTGGCACCCGGAGGCACCGGTTCCGGGCTCAGAGGGAGGTGAGGGTCTCGCTGGGGTCTGCAGGGGGGCTTGTTGCTGGTGGAGGGTCCTGGCTCTCATCCTGCTCTGGCATCCCGGGACAGTCTTGCTCCTGGCAGGGACACAGAGGTGATGCTGAGCCGGGCAGGATGAAGCCCTTGTGCTTGGATTAAACTGGATCCAAGAAGGACCCAGTCTGGATGGGGGGTGGTGGGGGTGGTGTGTCAGTTCAGCATCTGCCCCCCTGGTGCCACTGCACCCACCTCGGTTGTGGAGCCAGAGGAGGAGCCAGGGTCTCCAGTGCAGCCACTCGCTGCCGCGTCGAGGCCCGGATCCAGCCCCATCTGCCAGCAGAGGAAGGTCACTGGGTTTGCCCCATGGATCCCCACCGGCCACCCCCAGCAGGGTCTGGGTCTCTGAACAAGCCGGGGATCCCCCCAGCATCACTGCCCCCACCACCGCCTCTCCCGTCCCATCACCAGAGCTCCCTCACCTGGGTCCTGGCCACCTTCGGCTCGATGTCCATCACCTCCACGCTCTCCTCGGAGTCACTGCCGAGCCGGCACGGCTCCTGCTCACCCCCCAGCCATGGGCAAGCAGCGGGACCCGGCTCATGGCAGGGAGCGTGCACTGGGGACAGCGGCTCCATGGGGCAAGCCCGACCCTGCACAGTGGTGGCCATGCCATGGGGGCCCGGCTGATGGGGGTCCTCCCCTGCCTGGGCTTTGCTTGTGCCTTGCCCCGGCGCTGGCGGCTCGGTGCCGGCAGCCTGAGCGACGGCCTCGGACAGGATCAGCGACGCCAGGGAGGTGGCGATGCCCTCGGCCCCCCCCGGCTCCGGGCCCTGGTGTTCGGTGGCCCCCGGCTCCGCGGCTGCCCCCGATGTCCCCAGCTCTTGGGACGGAGCCTCAGGGCTGGGACCAGGCTCCGGGCTCTCCTCGCTGGAGGTTGATGCTGTCTCCGAGAGGGACCCCCCGCTGGCGGGTGACGCCGGGGGTGGGCTGGGGACAGCGGTGCCCGGCTCCCCATTGGAGATGGCATCGGTGGCCCCGCGGCCCGCGCCGGGGGACGTCGCCGTCGCCTCCGCTTCCACCGCGGGCCCCCAGTCCGGTGCCTTCCCTGGGCAGGGGAACATGGCCGGGGGGCTCACCGGGGACGAGATGACCAGAGAGCGGCGGCTGCTGGTGGGGGGGGAGCACAGGGGGTTAAACCCACCTCGAGCACCATCTACCTTGGGGTCCCCATGGGCGATGCTGCCCCATTCGGCACCACCGGAGAATGGCTCCAGTTAACCAACCCCGCACCACCAAAGCGCCCTCAACCCCATGCTGGGTGATGTTCACCCACCCCAGTGCCATAGGGCTGGGGGCTGTGTCACCCATCTGCTTTCTGGGGGGGGGGGGTGATTAAGCCACTTGAAGCCCTCTCTTCAAGCCCATCTACCTGGGGACGCCTTTGATGATGAAGACCTTGCTGGAGTGCTGCTTGTCCAGTTTGCTCATCACCTCGTAGAGGTCGTGGTTGAGCTGGGAGGGGAGGGAAGAAACACATGAGAGGACCCCCCCCCGGTGCCACCCATCACCAGCAGCACCAACATCCTCGAGCTGCATTCATTTACTGAGCTAAATGAAGAGCAATGAGGACTCGAGGTGCAGCCAGAGCACCAAGGGGTGGCTGTGAGACTGCTGGGGGGGGGGGTGGGGGGGGGTGAAGGGGCCTTGCCCCCCACCTTGCTCATCTCCTTGTAGAAGACATCGCGGAGGTTGGAGATGTTCTGGAAGATGGTCACATAGCAGGCGATGCGGCTGGGGGGGAAACACGGCGGGAGATGGGGGGGCTCTGGGATGCTGAGCGCGCAGTGGGGAGCCCCCATCCTCCTGTCCCGGGGTGGCCTCGCTGCATCGGCGGTGCTGCCACCTCCCGGCTGTCGCAGGGCCCTCCGCTGCCGGTCCGTTTGGGGACAAACCCCACCTTTTTCCCTCCATGGGGAACAAATGAGGTCGTCGCTCCCCCCCCCCCCCCCCCCCGTGTCCTGGGGCTCGGCGACCGTTTTGGGGGCCGTTGTGCTCAGATGATGCTTTCCGAGGGGACCCACGGGGTCGGGGGCCGCTGCACACAGGGAGCTGCGATGCCATCGGCTCCAGGGCAGGATCACCCCCCGCGGTCCTAGCGTGCCCCCCAGCCCCGCCGTGCCCCTGCGGCACCCCCGGTACCTGCCATAGAGAACGGGCAGCTCCTCCCGGAGGTCCCGGTTGAGGTCCTCAAACACTGCCTGGGCTTTATTGAACTCTTCCTCAGCCTGTGGGGAGGGACGGGGGGGGCTGTGGCCGTGCGGGGACAGCAGGGGCAGGGGGGGCTGTGCCCAGAGTGGGGGTGTCCTGGGGGTGGTGGGGGGCAGGACCTTGGCGATTTTCGCCTCGTCCTTTTTCTTGGCGCTCTGCAGAGCCTCCAGGTGGTGCCGGGCGCTGTCGTAATCCACCAGCTTTCGGCCCCGCTTGGCGATGCGCTCCTGGGCAGGGGGCAAAGCTGAGCCAGGATCGGGCCCCTGCCCCCCCTCCCCTCAGCAAGCACCAAGCCCTCTGGGGGTACCTTGAAGTCCCCGAACTGAGCCAGGTAGTTCTCCATCAAGCGCAGGGCTTGGTCGGCCAGCTTCGCCTCGTAGTCATCCCACAGGAGGTTGTTGCTCTGTGGACAGAGAAGGGACAGGGCTACAACACCCGGACCCCCCCCCCCGGCCGTACGTGCTGGGCTGCATCCCCAGGGACCCCCCTGGCTCAGCTCCTGTCCCCCCCCCATGCTTGAAGGGGACCCTGGGGACGGCAGGGGCTCACATCTGCGATGGCTTTCAGCTCCTCGTGGCCGTCCCAGTCGGAGCTGTAGATCTCCTGCAGTGTGTCCGCCACTCGCCGGGAGCTCTCGTGCATCACTGCAGGGATGGGACGGCGTTAAAGGGACTCAATGGAGCCTTTATTGCCTTGTATTCGTTACACGCAGCCGGGGCTCAACCCCCTCCGTGCTGCCCATGGGGCACATCCATGGCAGCAAAGCCCCTTACCCTTCACAGCACCAAGGAAAGCCTTGAGGTCCTTGTACAGTTTATTGCCTTCGTTCTGCAAAGCAACGCAGCCAGGCCTGGGTCAGGCAGGGATGGGTGACCCCGGGGGGCCATGGGGTGCCCCCGTCCCCCCCGTTCCCCGCTGTAACCTGCTGCAGCTGGAAGTTGTAGGCGCTTTGCTCGAATTGCTCGTCCTTGGTTTCCACCGTTTTGCCCAGTTTCTGCAAAACCTGGGATGGAGAAGGAGGAAGTGCAGGGAAACGTCAGATTTCCGAACCAGAACAGGGGAGATTGGGATGAGCTCTGGGGCAGAAGCTCTTCCCTGGGAGGGTGCTGAGGCGCTGGCACAGGGTGCCCAGAGGAGCTGTGGCTGCCCCATCCCTGGCAGTGTTCAAGGCCATGTTGGACCCAGGGCCTTGGAGCCAGTGGATGAGCCTTAAGGTCCTTTCCATCCCAACCCATTCCCTGGTTTCCTGATCCTATGAAGAGGCATCAATCCTGAGCCCAGCACTGCCCACTGGGCCCTAGCTGCTGCAGGAACCAGGCCCAGTCTCTCTCAGGAGCTGCTGGGGATGCAGCAGAGCTGATGCTGAGCTGGGCTTTGGGTGGGGGATGCAGAGTTTGGGCACATCCCTCAGTGCTTTTACTCTTTGGAGGAAAAAGGTGACTTTTTGGGTGCTCACCCATCACCCTACCCTATAAACCCCATCGGTGCAGCCCTGTGTACCCCAGCACGTCCATGGATGTGAGCACGGGCGCAGGCAAAGGCCTGGGTGCTGCCTCTCTGTGCTGAGGATGACCACGGTCTGTGGCCAAAGGCTGCTTCCTGGCGTGGCCAGGAAGACGTTGATGTCCCGGGAAGCAGCCAGAGCCTGGCCCCGGCTGATAGAGCCGTGGGGAAGCCGAATTTAGCCCCGAGGCCCAGCCAGGAAACCCGGGACCCTGTGGGTTTGGTGGGGCTGGGGCCTCGCCTGCCCCCGGTGCAGGAGCTGCTGCCTTTGGGGAGGGAATGGGAAGGAGCTGCCCCGAACAGCCCCAAACCAGCCGAGAGTTGCCCCGGTTCTGCCCGCTTCCGGAGCCCTTCCCCCTCGCTTCCTGCCCGGCCGGCACGGGCTCTGCCGGCATCCCCAGCACCATCCCCACCCTGCATCCGGATGGGGACCGTCCCCTCTGGCCAGCCCCAGGGACCCCCCTCCCGCAGCACACGTTCCCCCATAGCCTCCGGAAGGCGTTTTGGGTGGAAAAACCCCACTTTTAGAGAAGCCAGCGGCTGCCAAAGCAGCTCGGGGGGACTCTGGGGAGCTGCCATCAAGCCGAAAGCCTTGGAGCTTCGATGCCATTGACCCAGGGGCACCCAAATGAACACCCTACGAGCACCCATGGGTGCTGAGCGGTGCCCATTGCGCTCCCCCCTGCTCCGTGCCAATTAGAAGCCAGAGGATAAAGCAAAGAAAGGGATTTGGGGCTGGGCACCGGGGGCAGCACCGGACCCACCTTCTCCTGTGCGCGGCTGAAGCGCTTCTGGACCTGCCTGGCGAAGAGCCCGGCGCCGCTGCCCCTGCCCTCTGCCATGGCCGCGGCTCAGCTCCTGCCCGTGCCCGCCCGCTGCGCTTCGACGCTTTGGGTGGAGGAAGTTGGAGGCGAAGCATCCGCCGAGCCCCCCCGGAAAGGCTGCGCTGCCCCACGGGGGTGATGGGGAGCCCGCACCCGCCCGCGGCGCCTCCACCCCCGCCTGCCTCGGGGGGAACTTGGGGGTTTGGGGCAGTTTTGGCGCTGTCCCTGTGCCCGCCGGGGTCGTGGCCCTGTTGACCCTCCAGGGTGCGGCCATGGGGCAAGGTGGTCACAGGCCTCGAGCCCCACAGCTCTCGTTGCAAGGGAGGTGGGGTTGGAAAGGAGATGGGGCTGATGGCAGGGAAAGGTCCCAGCCGGATCCCCCAGCAAGTTTCCCGATGACCCCAAGCTGTGTGGTTCGGTTGGTACCCTGGAGGGAAGGAATGCCACCCAGAGGGACCTCGACACGCTTGTGAGGTGGGCTGATGCCAACCTCGTGGAGTTTAACTGTGCCAAGTGCAAGGTCCTACACCTGGGTGGGAGCAATCCCAGGCACAGCTACAGGTTGGGCAGAGAAGAGATTCAGAGCAGCCCAAGGAGAAGGACTTGGGGGTGTTGGTGGATGAGAAAATGAACATGAGGCGGCTTCAGTGTGAGCTTGAGCCCAGAAAGCAACCGTATCCTGGGCTGCATCAAAAGGAGCGTGACCAGCAGGTCGAAGGAGGTGATCCTGCCCCTTTACTCTGCTCTCGTGAGACCTCACCTGGAGCATTGGGTGCAGTTCTGGTGTCCTCAACATAAAAAGGACATGGAACTGTTGGAACAAGTCCAGAGGAGGCCACGAGGATGATCAGGGGCTGGAGCAGCTCCTGTGTGAAGACAGGCTGAGGAAGTTGGGGCTGTTCAGCCTGGAGAAGAGAAGCTGCGTGGAGACCTCAGAGCAGCTTCCAGTATCTGAAGGGGGCTGTAGGGATGCTGGGAAGGGACTCTTCATTAGGGACTGCAGTGACCGGACAAGGGGTAACGGGTTCAAACTGAAACAGGGGAAGTTTAGATTGGATCTAAGGAGGAAATTCTTTCCTGTGAGGGTGCTGAGGCACTGGAATGGGTTGCCCAGGGAGGTTGTGAATGCTCCATCCCTGGCAGTGTTCAAGACCAGGTTGGACGAGGCCTTGGGTGACCTGGTTTAGTGTGAGGTGTCCCTGCCCACAGTAAGGGGGTTGGAACTGGATGATCTTAAGGTCCTTTCCAAGCCTAACTATTCTATGATTCTCTATTCTTCTGTATCCCATTGCTGCCCATGAGGGGGATTTGCAGCGTTTTCCCGTTTTCCATTACCCCAAGAACTTTCTGACTGCTCTGAGAGCCCAGGCCCAGTTGCTTCTCCCAGTGGCTCTTCCCAAACGTGTGAGGAAGAGGAGGGATGCAGCCGGAGCCATTGCTCAGGGTTGGAAGAGAAAGGCTTGCCCGTGGTGGGACAGAGCATCCATCAAAGACAGGAACAGATTTTACTGACACCAGACAATGCACTCAAACCCCTCCAAGGAACATGAATGGGAAGAGGATGTCCATCCCCGGAGCAGGACGGGGCCCTTCTGCCACCGCTCAGTTCTGGCCGGTCACCTGCAAGAGGGAGAAAGGCAACGGCTGAGCCCGGCAGGGATGGAGCGAGGACGGTGCCGGGTCCCAGCGCCCGAGCGGCCGCCTTACGCTGGAGATCCAGGAGATGTAGGCAGAGACGCGGGTGAACACGGTGGGTTTGCGCTGCACGTTGCATCCCAGGCTGGACACAAAGCTGGTGACGCCGTGGACCTGGTACTGCCCATTCACCGCGCAGTGGAGGGGGCCTCCGGAATCCCCCTGCGGGCGAGGAGCAGCGTGGAACGGGGGGCACGGGGCTGCTGGGGGGATGCCAGGGTGGGGGGAAGCGAGGCAGCGGGGGGTACCTGGCAGCCGGAGCGCACGCCGTCACCGCCGGCGCACACCATGGTGGTCTTGACGACGGAGCCCCAGTAGAATAAGCCGGAGCAGACCTGGTAGCTCACCACGGGCAGGGACGCCTGCAGCAGGACGCTGGAGAGCTGCCCGTTGGCTGCACACAACCAAGCACCGGTCAAGGCCGCGCTGGTAAATGCAGCGACCCCCTCCTTGCCAAAGCAGAGCCCGCAGCCACTGCGGAGACCCTTCCCCACCGAACCTTGGTGTGACCCCAACCAACCGTGGGCAACGCCACAGCCAACCCAAGCCCTGCGTGATGCCTCCTGGGCCTCGGAAGGCTGAACAGCATCCTTCAACTTCCCATGCTTCCCATGTTTTGGGGGTGATTGAGGGCGAGCCAAGGGCACTCACTGCGGGTGAGCCCCCAGCCCGTGATGTAGCAGGGGTAGTTGTTGGCCAGGATGGAGCCCTCCTGGGGCAGCACCGCCAGCTGCACGTAGTCATTCAGGTGGGCAGAGCTGGACAGGCGGATCAGGGCGATGTCGTAGCTGGCGAGAGGAGGGGGACGATGTTGTAAGGACCAGCCCCGTTCCCAGCAATGTTCCCCCCAAGCCCCCTTCCCTGGGTTGCTACCCCCTGGCAGCGTCGCCGTTCCAGGAGGGATGGATGACGATCTCGCTCACGCTGAAGATCTGCTCGTTGCCATCGTCCACGTTGAGGTTGTGAGCACCGGCCACCACGCGCAGGGTCAGGTCGCTGCCGGGAAGGTGGAAAAACACAGGATCAGGCCCTGAATTATGGTTCCCTCAAGAGTGGGTTGATAGAGAAAGGCTCGGTGCAGGAAGACGCTCCCAGAGGTGCTCCATGTAACCCCTTCATGGAGAACCATCACAGACCTCAAAGGACCATCATGGAGAACCACAACAGACCTCAAAGAACCATCATGGAGAACTGCAGCAGACCTCAAAGGACCATCATGGAGGACCATCATGGAGAACCACAACAGACCTCAAAGGACCATCATGGAGGACCACCACAGAGCTCAAAGGACCATCATGGAGAACCACCACAGACCTCAAAGGACCATCATGGGGGACCATCACAGAGCTCAAAGGACCATCATGGAGAACCACAACAGACCTCAAAGGACCATCATGGAGAACCATCATGGAGAACCACAACAGACCTCAAAGGACCATCATGGAGGACCATCACAGACCTCAAAGGACCATCATGGAGAACCACCACAGACCTCAAAGGACCATCATGGAGAACCACCACAGACCTCAAAGGACCATCATGGAGGACCATCACAGACCTCAAAGGACCATCATGGAGGACCATCATGGAGAACCACAACAGACCTCAAAGGACCATCATGGAGGACCATCATGGAGAACCACCACAGACCTCAGAGGACCATCATGGAGAACCACCACAGACCTCAGAGGACCATCATGGAGAACCACAAGAGACCTCAAAGGACCATCATGGAGAACCATCACAGACCTCAAAGGACCATCATGGAGAACCACCACAGACCTCAAAGGACCATCATGGAGAACCACCACAGACCTCAAAGGACCATCATGGAGAACCACCACAGACCTCAAAGGACCATCGCTCTCTGGGTTGCAACAGCCAGAACTCCCCCTTGGAAAGGTGTTTGGTGGGAAATGGCTTTTCCACGGGGCTGCTCACCTATCCACGCAGTGGGCCGCCGTCACCACCCAGTTCCTACGGATGAGGGACCCTCCGCAGGTGTGATGCCAGCCACCCTTGGCGTAATACTGGAGGGAGATCTGGGCAGGGGGAAGGCGAGACGTGAGTGGGTCTCACTGCGGGGTCCCGGTCGGGATGAGATCCCTATGGGATTTCCCAGGAAGGACCCACCTGGGAGGGCCAGGAGTGCGAGCGCGCCTCGGTGCCACCGACCACCCGCTGCATCCCATTGAGAGCCAGCTCGGAGCAGCGCCCTGTGGGACAGGAGGCGGTGGGGATGGGGAGAGGGGGGCTGCGGGCACAGCGGTGTCACCGCAGGCCGGTGGCTGCCCGCAGAGCACGTACCGCAGAGGGCGAGGGCAGCGAGGAGCAGGAGCTGCAGCATCATCCTGGACCACGGTGGTGCGGCTGGGGCTGGGGCTGCGCCGCAGCGGCTTTAAAAGGGGACGGGGAGGGAGGGGTGGGAAGAAAAGCAGATGCCACGGCCCTATCGAGCAGCCTTGGTCCCTGCTCCAAAACACACCTGGCCCCAAGGGTCAGTGCCAAAACCACATCAGCCTTGGACAGGCAGCCCCAACCCCTGGGGGGACGATGCCCCCTCTTGCATCTTCCTCTTCCGCACCTCTCAGGCAATGGTGGTGTGAGTTATTTCCAGTCTTAAGCCCTGCCTGCACTGGGGGATGCTTCCAAGAGGTTTATCCAACACGTGAAGGGTGCCTGCATCGTCACGGGGACAGGGAAACTAAGGCAAACACAAGGCAAGAGCTTCACCTCCTCCAAAAAAACCCACCCGGGACAACCAGCACTGGAGCTGATACAGCCTCCATGGGCTGTTATAGAATCAGGGAATGGTTTGGGTTGGAAAGGACCTTAAGATCATCCAGTTCCAACCCCCTGCCATGGGCAGGGACACCTCACACTAAACCAGGTCACCCAAGGCTTCATCCAACCTGGCCTTGAACACCGCCAGGGATGGAGCATTCACAGCCTCCCTGGGCAGCCCATTCCAGTGCCTCACCACCCTAACAGGAAAGGATTTCTTCCTTAGATCCAATCTAAATCGGGTTTTTTGGGGGGTTAAACGAAGCACCAGCAGGGTTTGCAACAACAACGTGGTTTCTGGCCAGAACAGTCTGAGTTTTCCACCCTTCAGAAAGAAATTGAGGCTGAACCTACAGCATGGAGGGGTTTGCTCCCCTGATGGAGCAATGGCTGGGACACGGTGTTTGTGATAGGGGTGGGGATGGAGTCACCCTGATAAAGAAGATAAAAAGGAGCCAAAGAAAAGCACCTGCTGCAGTTCTGCTCTTATCTGCAAGGAAAACACGAGATTCCATGCGGAAAAAGGTCTCCAAATAATCATTATTTGGTTTATGGGCACAGAGGGACAGCAGCAAAGGCTCCGCCCCAGCTGAAGGACGCCCCAACCCAGCTTGGAACCACTCCAAATGGGACAGATCATTGCAAAAATAGCTTTTAAACCCATTTTTGGGCTGCAAAAGGGACTTTCCAGGGTGAGAAAAGGGAGAGAAACCGATTGAGAGGAGCTCAGAGGACGCCAGAGACGGGATGTCCATAAAATAAATCATCTCTTTATTCCGTGTCTTATATCCAAAGATTGTTCTTCCATCCCCACGCCACTTCCAGGAGGGGGTTTTCCCCCTACTCTAAATGGCAAAGAGGTGGCAGCTACAGCAGTTGGGCTTGAGGAGGACCAAGGGAGGGAGCGACGCTGTGCCGGGCACCGGTGAGGCCTCTCCGGGTGGATGCCGCGGTGCAGCGGAGCCGTGCATTGGAGCCACCCTCCAGCTCAGCCCGAGCTGAATGGCACCCGGGGGTCACCATCAGAACAAAAAGAGCAATAAAAGGGCTCTCGTTCCCCCTCCGCATCAAGGCTGGTCCCTTGGGCCCAATTCCAGCATCCTGGCAGCGCCACGGCGCCCGGGGCTGGATCCTGGAGGGCGGAATTCCCGTGTCCACATGGGGCACCCATGATCCAGCTTCCCAGCGGCTGGGCTGCCCGGCTCATCGCCATCCTCCTCCTCACTGGCAGGGGGGGGTTGAAGGCCTGATGTGAATTCCAGAGTCTCTGGCTGGAGCCAGGGAGGGGGAAGATGAGCAGCGGGTACCCAAGAGCATCCTTGGGCTGCGTTCAGGCTCTGTGGGGTACGGCCGGCCGAGCTTGGCTCACCAGGCTCCCCCGCTCCAAAGGCACAGGACCGAGCTCAAGGCAACCACGAAATGCAGCATATTTAAGGCTTCTGCTTCTTAAATTAAAAAGGAGGGAGTTTGGTTTGGGTTCTGCTCTCCTGAGCGTGGCTGGGGGCAGCTCGGGGGGGGGGGGGAGCTCGGGCTGCTCTAAGTGAAGGACCAGAGCTGGTGGGGGTCTGCCAGGTTGCAGGGAGCCATCCCCGGGTGCTTCCCTCGCGCCGTCAGGCACATCCCAGAGGCCGGGTTCTTTATCAGCCGGTCCTGATGGAGAACAGAGCTCAGCGATGCCGGAGGGCTGAGGAGCGTCACAAGGGGGTGACGGCACCGTCCCCTCCGGGGGTCCCTAGGGTGGAGACGCTTCCCCTCACCTGCGCCAGGTCCCACTCCTCGCTGGCTGACACCCGCCCTGGTCTCCCTCGGTACTGGCACTCCCGCAGCTCAGCCGAGCCCGCTGCGGCGCGCAGGCAGAGCTCCTTCCCGATGTTGTGCCGCAGCTCCCGCTGGCTCGTGTACTCAAAGTACTGGGGGGGGGACACGGGAAACAGGACCGGAGGCGGGCGTCAGAGTGACCCCCATGGGGACAACCAGCGTGGTGGGAGGAGAGGGAAAGGCTGGGGCTGATGGGAGCCCACCTGGTTGCCCCCCAGCCCGTGGCAGGGGTACATGATGAGTGGCTTCCCGCCGTGGTTGTTCTCACCGACATCCAGGCAGCTCTTGGTGCCCTCGTTTTTGATCTGCAGGGGGGCAAGCAGAGGGGCAAGGGGGTGAGATGGTGCTGCAAGGTAGGGACCCAGCTGGGCTTTGGGCTTTGCAGGGCACTGATCGCTGTGCAAACACAGTCCTGGCACCGGGCGCTGCGTCCGGGTCCCTTGGCCGTTCCAGGACGTGAGGCCAACGCCTCTGTCCCACCAAGCCAAAGGGGAGACGGCCCGGGGTGGGGTTTCAGGAAGCAAAGGTGAATGAGGAGCTGGTCGGGAGCCAGCGCCCGGCCCTCACCCTGCCCCTGCCGCATCGTTCACATCACGGAGAGGGGCAGGACCCGGCCCCCAGCACCCAGCTTGGAGCCAAGGGCTGGGTTTTGGCTGCTCCGTCCTCAGGGATGGAGCCGGGGCTCTGCTTTGCCCGGCCCCAGCTCTGCTCCTCGGGTCACCCTGCCCACGTCAGCGCGGCGCTAGGGAAGCTCTCGGCTCTTTCGCCTGATTTAACCCAATGTTTAAACCCAGCGCCATGGATCCCCCCCCCTGGAACTCGCCCCAAACCAGCTCTGCCAGATTCCATCTCCTTCCTTGTCAGCCAGAGCCCAAACCGGCCCCACCAGCCGGGGATGGACGCGGCGACGGACACGGCTGCACCAAAGCCTCCCAGGGCGCTGCTTGAAACCCCCCAAACCCAACCTTGGGGGGGCTCCAGTGCCGACGCTGTTTCTAGGCAAGGATGGAGCCCAGCAGGATGCTCCGGCACCTACCGCTCCATAGAAGGCTGGGGTGAGGTCAGGGACGAACATCTCGGGGTAGATGGTCTGGAGGTACCAGGTGAAGTTCCGGCAGTGGAGCCGCTCCCTCAGCCTGCGCCGCTCTGCAATGTCACCATACGTCTTCTATCGACAAAGCCACGTGAGAGAATTAAACCAACCTCCAGAGCCAGCAAGGAAGCAGCAAAGCCCCCCCTGGAGCTGGGGCCCAGAGCCCTGCCGCTGTCACACTGGGGCTGACACTGGTGGCCAGCGCAGGGCAGGCGCCCTCCGGCTCCAGCTCGGGGATGTTTTGGCATCGCAGTGCAAGGGTTTGATGCTTAAAAGTAACATTAAAAACTTTTAAAACCCCGTTTTTCTACTAAACCCCACGATGATCGAATAGAACACCTCCAAAAATAGGGGTTTGGCTGAGCCCACCTCCTCCCCTGCTCAGGCCTGAGCTCCCAGCAGGGTCAAACCCCTCCTGGAAGCCCGCTGGGGTGCCCAGTACCTCTCTGGCCATCTGGGCAGCTTGCTGGTTCCTCCTGTAGAAGATCTCCTTGTAGTCATCCATCCAGACCTCGGCCAGGCGGACCTGGTTCCTGGAGATCACCTGGGTGCCCTTGGGGAAGGTGTGGGGGCTCTTGGAGCGGAAGACGTGACCCACGACGGAGCAAGGGATGATCTCAATCTGACCCCCGCACTGCCAGACCTATGGGGAGGCGCGGCCTGAGACTGGGGCAGTCCCCATAGCCCCCAACGAGGAGCATCCCTGAAGATGCCCTTTGGAGACGGCACCAAGCCCGCCTTACCCTGAAGGACATCTCCACATTCTCGCCCCCCCAGATCTCCATCTGATCGTCATAGGAGCCGATGTGCTCAAAGTAGGACCTGGAGATGGCAAAGAGGCCACCAGCAAAGGTCGGGGACCTATGGGGAAGGGAGAAAGAACAGCAGAATAGGGGTAAAATAAAGCCAGAGAAGCAGGAGCCCGAGTTCTGGGGCGGCCGTGGCCCTCATGAGCAGCGTCCCCCCATCTCCCTGCCCCACACGTGCTGGCTTTGGCAGTGGGGCTGGGCCCAGCTCGCAGGAGGGTGGCAGCATCACAAGGAGGGGGGGGGCTCGCTGCCAGCTCGGCCTCCAGGCAATGGGGATATTGTTACCCAGAGCCTATTGAAGGGCAGAAGGGGGGAGCTGGGAGCGCGGCGCCCGCCCGCTCTGCTGCTGCTCTAATCTTTTCCATCTGATCCTTAGGGGAGGCTGGAACAGGAACTGGCTTTCATTCGGGAAGAGAAGAATACAGCAGGATGCCCAGCGGAGATGAGGCACCGCCGGGAGCCAAACCTCCGCCTCCTGGCACAAGGGACCTTTATTGGGATGGGAGCGTCCCCCAGGTGCCCTCTGCACAAAGCCAGCCCTGCTGCCAGCCAGCGGACGGGGTGTGGATGGGGCCAGGCACATCCGTGGCAGCATCCAATGGAGCGGGGCACCGGGGGGGGGGGCAGAGGGGAAAACAACGCTCGGTGCCTCTACGTGTGAAATAAAGGGATGAAAACTGGGGGGTTTGGTGCAATGGGGTCTGCAGGAGGCACGTTCCTGCTGCTGGGCCAGCGCAGGGGCCCACGTAGCCGGTACCCAGGGGCAAGGAGAGAGAAGGCGGTGATTAAACCCTTAATGAGAGACTTTGCAGGGGTGGATGGAGGCAAACCTCAAAGAGGGGTTTGCAAAGGGCCTTTGTGGCTCCATGTCCTCTGAACCCCAGGGGAGGCTTCTCCTGTGCCAGCCCCACAGCTCTGACCGTGCCTGAGCATCCTCTCCTGGACGCAAACCACCTGAGATCCCTCAAGCCAAGCGGCCCGTGGTGGAAGCTGCCCTGGGAAAGGGCAGCATCACCCACCCGGAGGCATCGAGGACAGCAGGGAAAACATCGATTCGTTAGGAAAAGGAGCAAAATCCAACAGGAGGAAGGGGCAGTTTCCTGGCACGGGGCCCCCAGCTCTTTGTCAGCCCTGCCTGCCCTCCCTAAGCACCCTGCAGCAGCCACGCATGCTCAGGTGGCTCATTCCAGCCTTTGGGTCTGGACACAGCATTCCCAGCGCTCATCAACTGCTATGATCAATCCCCCCTTACTTGATGGGGAAGGTCTCATCCTTCCTCCGCTGCCTCTCCCGGGGTGGGACGACCTCCCAGCCGAACGTCAGGCTCCAGTCGAAGTTGCCCCTGCTGTGCTGCTTCCCGTTCTGGACAGGCTTGGAGAACTCGAAGGTGTTGAGGTCGATGGTGGCGATGTCGGGGCTCACAACGGCCGTCGGCTCTTGGGCGATGCGGGATAAGAGGGGCTCGAGCCAGCCATGGAAACACTCGCCTGGTGTGGGGCACAGGGAAGGGGTTGGCCACGGGGCGGTCACCGCTTCACCCCTGCCATCGCCTCCTGCCGTGGGTACTCACAGTGGGCATCCAGGAAGGTGAGGACCTCGCCGCTGGCCACGCTGGCGCCCAGCAGCCGCGCTGTGATCAGCCCCTTGCGCTGCTGCTGCCGCACGACCCGCACGATCTGGAGCTGCTCCACGTAGCGATCCAGCTCGTCCTGCAGGTACTCTGCGGGCAAAGCGGGAGATGCCAGCCCCTGCACCCTGCTGCCTCCACCCCATCCCTGCACACGGGCTCAGGGCCCGGCCCCTCAGAGCCTCCTTTCCCCCGCATCCACGAGGGGGTTTGGGTACAGAAAGCGAGCGTTGCAAAGGAGCCACTGCTAATCCCCCTTTAGAGAGGGATTAGGGGAACAATGGGGTGAGGAGGTCTCCTGCTCTGCACTGAAGTGTTACTGAGGGAAACCGGGATTCCTCTGGCAGTGTTCAAGGCCAGGTTGGACACAGGGGCTTGGAGCACCCTGCTCCAGTGGAAGGGGTCCCTGCCTGTGGCAGGGGTTGGAGCTGGAGGTGCTTTAAGGTCCCTTCCAACCCAAACCAGGCTGGGGTTCCAGGATTCTCTCCTTTGGCAGATGCAGCCAAGCCAAAAGCAGGGAGGTGCCAAGAGAGAGCCAGGACCTCCAGAGACGCACCCCGGGAGGGGACCCCATCAATGCAGGATGGATCCCCACCAGGCCTGTGGAGGAGAAAACCCCACAGCGCCCAAGGGCTCTGCTCCTTGGGAGCCCGTGCAGGCAGAAAGGGAACGTTGGGAGAGGGAGCAAAGTCCTCTCCTCCCAGCGCCCTGACGCTGAGCCCCGGATTAAACTGCTGTGGGTGTAGGTCAGGATGGGCGCAGCCCGCGGGCACGCTGACGAGGGATGTGCGGGATGCGGGAGGAGCACCCGGGTGTTCTCCAGGGCTGGGCTGGGCTGACAGCAGGGCCTGAGAAGGGAAAATCCCCAAGGGTGCTCCTGGGCGGATACAAAGCGATGTGGAAGAACTGCTGGGTGCACCCGCAGCTCCTCCTCCGCGTGGCTCAGCAACGCTGTGCCCAGGGAAGATGCTCGGCATCCGCCTGCATCCCTCCAGCCCCTGCATCCCACCCACCGTCCGTGCTGGCATCGTCCACCAGGATGATCTCCTTGAGCAGGAGGGCAGGGGAGGTGTGCAGGACGCTGTACACCGTCCGCAGCAGCGTCGACCAGGCTTCGTTGTGGAAGACGATGACCACGCTGGTGGTGGGCAGGGGCGGGCACCGCTTGAACTTCTGGTCGATGCACCTCGGAGACAGAAAGCAGCGGCCTAAGCATCATGGAACCAGACACCCCCCCCACCAAGACCCCGGCCCCGGCGGCTCCCAGCTCATCGCTGCTTTGATTTCCATTGATTTCCTCCTCTCCAGCCGCCGGCGCTGCAGTGAATGACATTCCTGGCCCCGGTGTCCCCCCATTGTGCCTGCTACACCTGCTAAGCACGGATAATCGCCTGCCAGCGCAGGGGGGCACCAGCTTCACACCCGCGCTGGGTTTCTAGCTCCTATTCAAGCCTTTCTATCCACCCCCTGCCTTCCCAGCCCACCCCCCTTGAGCAGACAAGGCCTGGGGGAGGCTTTAATCTGGCAGCCCATGGCTGGAGGGCAGGCGAGGAAATCCCTCGGGTTTGTGCTGCTTCCTTTGCCCCCTGCGCCCCGGGGCGGGGGGGGCCGGGGCTGTTCCACTCGGATAAGAAAAGAAAAAGTCCGATTACTGGAGCCGGCTGAAATAAAAGGGAAAGGAGGGAGAAGGAGGGGGGAAAGATGCTGGAGTCCCCCGGCCACAAGCGGGTCCGTGGAGACACAAAGAGCCACCCCTGGCTTTTGCCCGATGCTGTTAAAAACTAACGCCAAGGGGACAAAAATGGGGGGGGGAAACTCATAAATGGAGGTGGTTTTCCAGCTCTCCCTGTGTCTGATCCCCCGGTGCCACTGTCCCGATCCACTTCCATTTCCCGTTACGTGTCTCCACGGATGGAGCCTGCAGCCCCACCAGGCTCTTACTCGGGAGGGCGGCTGTCGGGTCCCAGCGCTCGCTGGAGGGAGATGCGGTCGCTGGCGAAGGCGTTGAAGCAATGCTTCTCGTAGCCCCGCTCCTTCTCCTTCGTCTCCTCCGGTGTCCATTGCTCCTTCTTGAAGGCTTTGCCGTCGGCTCCGGGGCTGGCAGGGTCCTGGGGGGGTCTCTCCATCAGGGGCCGGAGCTCTGCCGCTGTGTAGACCCCGGGCAGGCAGGAGCGAGCGCTGGGGGCCGGCTCCTCCTGCCGAACCGGTGCTCTGATCTGCAGCTTGGGCATCGAGTCCCGGATGTTGTTGACAGCCCCCAGCATCAGGTCCAGGACTTGGTCCTTCCCCTGGACGATGTTCTTCAACCAAGGCTCCTCACGCGGGTCCTTGCTCCCCACGTCCTTCTGCAGGATGAAGAGGAAGATGACGAAGATGGTGCCGGCCAAAGCCACCTTCAAGGGGCTGTAGCGTCTCCGGAAAAGCCTCATTTTCCCTTTTTCCCTGTGCTTTCCAGGGAGTCCTCCCCGCCGTGGTGGGTGTCTCAGGGCTGTTGGCTCTCAGGGTGCTTCATGGTGCTCTGCTCCGGTCCTCTGGCCTGGAGAGAAGGAGAAACACCTGCGGGTTAACTCACAGACTGGATGCGCTTTGGGGACACCCCCTTGATATCAGTGCATTGTTAATTAGATACCAAAATAAAGATCAATCTCTGCAAAGGGGGCAAACAAGACCTGCAAACCCCACACCCCCCAGGGCCCTTCCAGCCCATAAATCCACCACCAGGAAACAGCGATGTCTAACAACGCTGCCAGGTGAGCTGGATCCGGCCACCACAAGCATGGGACATCCCCAGCAGTTCCTCCTGGTACCGAGGCAGCCACTGCAGCATCCTCCCCGCTATCAAACAGTAAAATAGAGCCACACAATAAGCTGAAATCCTTTTCCCCGCTGGAAAAAAAAGCTTTCCCCCCGTGGTTTTCCCGTTGCTGGGAAGGAAAACCATGTGCAAGACCCCGCACCGAGAGCTCAGCACCGGCTACAAAGCACCACCGGGGCCCGGCCGAGCTTTCCCAGCGCCAGCAAACCTCCCGCGGCTGTTCTTTGTGAGCCGCTGCCGCCGGAGCATGGACAAGCTCCATGGGAGCCATTCACCAGCATCTCCTCCTCCTCCTCCTCGATGTCCCCCCCCCTTCCTCCTCCTTTATTTCTCTTTTTGTGCCCCTTTTCTTTGTGTCCCCTTGGCAATGGCGCGGCCCCGGAGCGGAGCAGGGCACCTGCAGCAACTTCAAGGGTGAGGAAGCTTCGGCTGGGGAAGGAGGAGGGACGAGGCGGTCCCCGGGGTCACTGCTTTCAGCCCCGCGGCGATCAAAGCCGGCGGCTGGACCACGCTTCACTGCCAAGGGCGCCCGTTCCCGAGCCGCGGTGGGACCGGGCGGCACCAGCCCCACGGGCAAGGGAGGGAAAGAGCAGAACGAAGAGAACACCCCCCCACCCCCCCAAATCCATCTCATTTCTACCCATACGTGAGCAAAGATGCTCCTGATGAGCTCCCTCAGAGCTACCGCATTGAGCCCTGATGCTTTCATCGCACAGGGGGAGCCACCGCATGGCGAGAAGTTTTGGGGAGGAACACCCCGTTTCCATCACCTCCTTCCTGCCACATCGCTGGGAGCACGTTAACGAAGTTCCCTGTGCAATGCTGATAAAGGCCGGCGCGGCAGGGACAGGGACAGTGCACAGCAGTTCCCGAGGGCTCCAACCCCAAACCGCCTCCCCAAAAAGGAGAAGAACCCCCCCAAAACTCCCTACCAAGTAGCGCTGAGGTGGATTTTGGAGCGAGCTGCAGTAAGAGCGAACTGCGAGCCCTCTGCTGACAGAACGGCCGGGGCTGCAGCGCTCCGTCCCATCCCGAAAATCCCTTGCTGGGATGGGGCTCGCCCTGCGCTCAAGGAAACCAGCACCGAAACTGCCCGGTGGAGCCCGCTGGGCTCGGAAGAGGGGGAAATTGGGCTCGGAAGAGGGGGAAATTGGGTTCAGTGGCATCTTGGTGGCAGCCGGACCATCTCCGGGGCACGGGAGGGAGCAATCGTGGGGCGATGGGGGGAGCAAGGAGCGCTCCGCGGGCGGAGGAGGAAAAAAAAGGAGGAATAACGAAAATAAACGCAAAGCAACACCGAGGACGTGGCCGGGAGCCTTTGACCACGGCGGCGACGGCGTCAGCGGCGGGGGTGGCCAAAAGCCAACAGCGGCACACGGGGCACGGTCCCGCAACGGCTCGACCCCGCCAAGAGCCGGTGATGGGAAGGGAAGGGGGGGGGGTTCCCCGTCCAGGCGCTGGCCTCACCCCGCTGGGCTGAGCCCTCGGGGCACCGAGGCCCCGGTGACGGGCTGGGGGCAGCTCTGCTCCTCCGGGCGGGGGACGTGAAAGGGGGTCGGATCCTGCCTACCGCGAGCCGCACAGCCCCGGGCCCCTCTTCCCTGTGCGGGTCCATCCCGCACCCCAGACCCTTCCCCCGCTGTAGCAATGGGGGGCGCTCCGCACCGGACCCCTCCGGCCCCTCTTTGCCTCGGGGGGGCGGGGTTGGGATGACCCCGTGCAGGGACCCGTTCCCTGGGGGTGCCGCTCTACAAGGGGACCCCCCAACGCCTCCCCTTCCCTCGCTTCCTTTCCCCAAGGCGGGGGGGGGGGCTCCGCACCGGGACCACCCGAACCCCGTTCCCCCGAGCCGGGGGCTCCATCCCGGCCCCTCCCGCAGCGCGCCCGGGCACACCTGGTGCGGGGGTCGGGACCGGTGTCGGGATCGGGATCGGGATCGGGATCGGGATCGGGACCGGAGCGACCGGACCCCCCCCCCCCCCCCCCCCGCTCACCGGCTCTCGGCACGCGCGGCCGCAGGTGCGGTCCCGGAGGGGCGGGGCCGCTGCCACCGCCCCGGGGTACAGGTGCACGGGGCGGCGCTGCGCGGTCCTAGCGCCGCCCGCCGGGGGGGAACAGCGCGCGGTCCTAGCGCCGCCCGCCGGGGGGGAAACCGCGCGCGGTCCTAGCGCCGCCCGCCGGGGGGGAAACCGCGCGCGGTCCTAGCGCCGCCCGCCGGGGGGGGAACCGCGCGCGGTCCTAGCGCCTATAGAGGCCGTAGGAGCAGCAAGGGCCTGGCGCTGTCGGTTTTGGTTTTCTTCTTTAGGCGTTGCACGGGTGCTGCGGAGCCCCCTGAGCTTCCCGGCGTGGGGGCAGCGGTTCCCTGCGGCTGCAGGTTACTTACTGCCAGCTTTACTGGGATGCGATAATCACCGGTAATGTATTTTGTGAGCAGGCTGGTTGCTATCAATGAGGTGTTAACGCGGGGGCTTGCCAATCGTTCCCATTCCTCTGTGATCCCTTCTCAGCCTGGCTCTCCCCTGCCGATGGCATCAGCCTCATTCTCTCCCCGGGTGCCCCAAGCTTGTGCTTGGGGATGGAGCCTGCATGCAGCAGGGTGGCAGCCCCGAACAGCGAGCTCCCCACTCTGAGCACCCCGTTTCCCATGTCCTTACACGCCGTGGTTAACACTGGATGGTGGTATCTTCATGAACCTTCAGCCTGAGCGTCAGACACTGCCCCAAGACTTCCCAGGAAAGCCAGGTGAGAGCTCGATGGTGGAAAAGAGCCACTCAAGCCCCTTTAGGGACAAGGTGACAATGAGCCCATTGGCAGGGCATGAGTAGCCCCCAAACCTCTTGTGCGCCCCAGGAGAGGCTGAGGTTGAGGCACACAGGAGGGTGGAGAAGCAGGAAGGTGATGGGGAAAGCATCAGTGGCTTTCCCAGGATGCCAGAGGGTCGAGCGCTGGGCAGGCTTTCATCACCCACCTGAGGATTCTGCTTTGGCTGCTGTGCTCCATGGAGGATTTAGCAGATTTGAGCAGAGGCAGGGTGAGCATTAACTTGGATTATTGGGATATTAGCTTGAATATGAGCTGTCTTACAGCAGGTAAGTCAGGCAGGGCTCCGGGGCACCGCAGACACACAGCAGGCTCCCCGTTAAAGAGAAAAGGGGGGGGGGAAACTGAGGCACAGAAAAGGCACCTACCTTTACCCAGCCAGCGGGGAGAGGAGCCAGCAGTCACCCACCACCAGGCCATCCTGGGCCTTGAAATCATCTCCTGTGCTTTTCAAAGCTAAGTTTAAAGCCCGGGTTTGCGCAGCAGCTGCCTGGAACCGACTCTGCCGCTTTGCTTCCTGCCTCGGGGCCGTGCGGGGCTTTTGCTCTTAGCACCGAAACCGAAGGGGAAATTCCCTGCCCCAAAGGGTGCTGGTGCTGAGCTTTGGCGTCTGCAGCCGCGACTCGCAGGGGCTGATGTGGGGCCGCAGCCGCCCGGCCGGGGAAAGGAGGGGTCCCCACCGCAGTAAGTGCGATTCTGTGGAGAAAAGAGCGTTTTTCGCTTCCTGGGGTCCGCAGTGGGGTGAGGGAGGGGGGACACGGGTGTTTCGGTGCATTAAAGCAGCCCCGTTCCCCGGCCCCAAGGGAGAACGTGGCTGAAGCCCCTCCGGGTCCCGGTGAGCCCCAAGCACCCAATTCCCCTCTATTTCGGTGTTTTCAAGCTGCAGGAGGTTAAAGTCTCCAAAGTAACCTGGGGGCAGTGAAGAAGCCCTTAAGGACTGAACCCCCCAGCAGGGATCGTACAAAATCAGTACCGGTTTGCTTAGGCTCACATCACACGCTCAGTGATTCATTGGCATAGTTACATGGCAAAATCCATCCTCTCAGTCTCTGATGTGTCAGCTATGGGGTGAGCTGCTTCGGGGGGTGCAAAACCCTTAGCCTTGGGTTTTAAGACCCAAACGGCCAAACCCATGATGCAGTTTTATCCCCAGGGCTCGTTTGCGGTGGGAGAAGCGCTGGGAGCAAACCTCACCCTTCCGCCTGCACGTTCCCTTGTGCCGGGTGCGCTTCCTTGGGGCCGGTCGGGATTCCTGCCCTTCTGAATCCACATCGCCCCAAGCACCACAGGAGGCTCCATCAGGCCCCTGATTACAGAGCCGGAGCTCCCATTTGTAGCGCTGAGAGCAGCGGAGCCGGGCAGGCTGACAGGAAGCGAAGCTGCTTTGCGTGCTGATGCTCACAGAGGTGGCACGGGTCTCCCGTCCAAAGGGACTTTGCAGGCTGGCAGGAATGGATGCAGTACGGCAAAACCCGCAAGGCCAATCCCAACAGAGCTGTTAAAGTAAGGAGAAAGGTGTGGACCACCACGCAGAGGGGTTTGCCTTTGGAGTAACAATATTGGGTCCGTGCATCCCATGGGGGCATGAGCTGGAGTTGGATTCAAGGGGAGTTGTTGAGAGTAGAAGGGGCTGAGCATCCCGAGAAAGGGGAATTGTGCTCTCAGTGCTGGACACTGCTCCCTGTATGGGTTTGTTGGACTCCTGTCATGGCACTGTATAAGGATGAGATCCCTTGGTGCAGCTCGGTGTGAAATGCAGCTTTTTCCAGGTAGATTTGTCAATAAATGGGACTTTCTGGCTCAGCTCCTCAGTTACCCCCTTGCTCGGGAAGAATCACTTCCCTTTTCAGTTTCTTACTGTGTAAACCGGGAGGGAACTGGGAGGGCTTTGCAGTGCCCCACACAGGAGCGTGTGGGATCTCCTGGGATCCTGCAGCAGGACCGAGCCTGGTCCTCCCCATGCCATGCCATGCCATGCCATGCCATGCCATGCCATGCCATGCCATCCCATCCCATCCCATCCCATCCCATCCCACCGCGGTGGCTCCAGCTTGGACAGCACACATTGCTCACTCCCTCCCGCTCTCCTCCCTGCCAGGCGTGGTGGAGATGGATGATGTATTCCTGCAGCTCCAGGAGGAGGTCTCCAGGCTGCAGGAGCTGTGCACAGAGCAGGGCGAGCTCCTCCAGAAGCTGGCTGCCACGAGGGGACCTGTCCCTGGTAAGCGGAGGGGCTGGGGAGGGTGCACTGGAACTGCAGGTCCAAAGGTGCTGGGGGAAACCTGTCCTGGAGCTGGAGAGGAGTTTGCTGCAGAATGAGGGGTAACGTGGGGCGGGTTGAAGGCAGAACCGTGCTGTGGGTGTGCAACTGCTTCCTCGCACCTCTTGCCCCGGTGGAGAAGGGGAAGAAGCAGAGGAGTGGATGGCACCCATTGCCTAGAGCAGTGTGGGCGAGCAGGGTGGATGCAGGAAGATGGAACCTTCCTGGCCTGGAAACCACCAGGGAAATGTCCCTCGCCCTCCCTCGCCCCTCTCCCGTGCCCAGCCGTGGTCCATGCGCTTTCCAAAGGCAGTTCTGGGACCATCCAGGCTTTGGGGCAGCGAAGCCTCAGCCTCTCCTAAGGGAGCTCATTGTTCTCCAGCTCCCAGCCCTCTCTGAGTGCCCCTGGGTGCCTCTTTCTTCACTGGTCCAGCCTTGCATTGAAGCGAGCGATGGGGACAGGCGAGCTTTGCCAGCAGGGATGCGGTGCCCACTTGCGTCACCAGCCCAAGGGGAAACAGAGGCAATAAGAAGGGGAAACAAAGCATTGAAGCCTCAGGAATGACCGCTCTGATTTGCTTTCTTTCCGAGCCATCCCCGTGCTGCTGCCGACGCAGCGCACAGAGGACACGGTCATGAAGGAAGGGGAAAGGCCAGCACACAGTCCCCAGAGGGAAGATGCTCCCAGGGAAAGCGCTCAACATGCTGAGGCCAAGGCCCCCGTGGAGATCCGAGGGCCCGGGAAGGTGAATTGAGAGGCTGATGGGGGGGTTTGGCTGTGACTTTCGCATGTTCTTGCACCTTCAGCATCCTCTCCATCTGCCCTGCAGCAACACACGGGAAGCTGTGGAGAGAGGAGCTTTAGGGGAATGTCCTGAGCAAGCCTTTAGGCACCTGCTTCCCAGGGGAATGAGGGGCAGAAAGGCCCCTGGGCTGTGACTGCCAAGCAGCACCTGATGCACTTGGGGAGAAGACCCTCCTGTAATCAATCCTCCCTGAGGCATTAAGGAGCCCTTGAAGCGGTTGATTTGGTCTCTGTCAACCCCCTTTGGGGCTGAAATGAGCTCTTCCTCATTCCCTTCAACTGAAATGGGCCCTTAAATGTTCCTTTCTTTCATCTGACTTATGCACCCCCAAAAGGAGGATTTCTGCACACTCTGGCTCCTCAGTCCTCCTGCTCAGCGTTGCGGGTGGGACACCAGCCCTGGGCTTGCTGGTGAGGGTCCCTGCGATGCCAAGGCCTTCTCCTTTCATCCCTTCTCCCAGATGAGGCCTTGAAAGTTACTTCATGGCTGCTCTGGCCACATATTTATGGGGAAACCTCTTGGTTTCAGCCTGGGCTGTACGCAGAAGGTAACTGCTTTGTAAGGAGGAGAAGGATGAAAGATGGGAGTGGAAGCGGTTCGGTCTGCTAAAGCCCTAATGTGCCTTATGGGCACTTCCATGATAATGGCACTAGAAGGGAATGACAAACGCAGCCCAGTTTGGTCCTTATGAAAGCACTTTTCCCTGTTCTGGCTTGGGCAGTGACTGTAGCTGCTGCTAAGCGATGGGGATGCTCACATGGAGACAGGATCCTCGGTGGATGCTGGGGAGGGTGGAAGGAGGAGCCCTTTGCACGGGCACAGCCCCTGGTGTTGGCTTTGGAGGCTGCATTTCTGTGTGACAGGGGCTGGGGCAATGGGAAGAGGCGCCTCCGGTGCTCCAGTGACCGCTTCTCCCTTCACTCCTCGCAGCCGTCCTGGACGCCGGGCTGGGTGCTGGAGGAGGCTGCGCTGGGACCGGGCGCCATCCTCACCTCTGCGGATGCTCAGGCTTGGGACATCGGCCAGGAGGTTTCCCCTCGGGGGCAGGAGGCCAAGAGGGCGGTGTAAAGCTCATCTCAGCCCGCCTGGAGCAAGCCCTCAGCCTTCACGAGAGCCCGCTGCTGGTTCGGACTGGGGCCAGCTCGGGCAGGGCAGGGCTCCTGCTCCCTGTTACCCGGAGTGCTCCCTGGTGATGGGGCTGGGTGTGTTTTGGCTCGCTGTGGATATCAGAGCCACTTCTGCCCTGCGGCCCCACCTTTAACTGTGTGGAAATGACTTTTCCATAGCTACTGGGGATGGTGGAAAAGACTCAGTGATGTCTTTGTTCCATCTCCCTGCTTAATCCCTTGGGAAAACCATCTATAGGATGAAAGGCTCTGGGAGGAGGTGGCGGGTGCAGAAGATGCAGCCTCTGGTCCTGCTGCTGGTCCTTTGCCTGGCTGAGCCTCCCTGGGCTGGGATTTGCCCTCAAGCAAGGTCCTGAATAACAGGAGCAAGTAATTGCACGGGAGGGTGTCATCCATGTGCCCAGAATGAAGAGTGCAGCCTCTGGTCCTGCTGCTGGTCCTTTGCCTGGCTGAGCCTCCCTGGGCTGGGATTTGCCCTCAAGCAAGGTCCTGAATAACAGGAGCAAGTAATTGCACGGGAGGGTGTCATCCATGTGCCCAGAATGAAGAGTGCATCCATCAACAGCAGTGTTACGTAGAACTCTCCATCAGTGCCTACCCGTGCGTGGTGCAAAGGGATTCACCTGTAGGGGCAGGGAAACGGAGGCTCAAACCACGGCTTAGCTCCACATCCCCTTCGTGTTTTGCGAGGAAATGGGTTTGGCGTCCCCCCTTTGGGGCAGCTTGCACCGAACTCGAGGGCCGGCTCCTCCTCTCCTTCCCAAGGGCAGGAGGAGCAGAGATCAGGGGTCTCCATCCTCAGCGGCGCAGACCACAGCCACGAGCCGGGGCTCCCCCCAGCAACGGAGCCGCGCTGATGGCTGTGCCGGGGACCAACATCCCCGTGCCCCATGGGGCTCATCCCTTCGGGCAGGGCACTGCTCCCATCCCTGCGGTCCCCGTCTAGCCGCGGATCTGCAGGGGGTGAAGCTGTTTGGGAGCCACTTCCCAAGACAAATCTGCCTTTAGGGGCAGAGCTTTGAGCTTGGCTTCTCCATCCACGCGGTGCGGGGGACGCCGGGCAGAATCAGGCCCTTCAGTTCACTGGAGGGCAAAGTGGGGTTTGGGAACGTCACGGAGCAGCTTTCCCGTGAGCATCTCCTGCTCCAAGGTTCCTTCCGCAGCTTCTCTCGCTGGCTGGTGCTGCTCCATAGGGTGCTTTGTGCTGCTCTATAGGGCATGGAAGAAAACGCCCTTTAACAGCAAGGTGAGATCCTGGAAGTGCGGGATTGGGAAGTGAGCAAACCCATTCGTTTATGTGGTGTGAAAGGGGAAGAGCCGGCCTGGATTTGCTGTCAGGAAGAAAACCAGCCTGGATCTGGGAAATCCAATTTGGAAAGCACGGCTGCCTCTTCCCTGGAGCCAAAGCATCCAAGGCATGGGGCTGGTTTCCATGAACAGCCATGGTTGCGCTCATCACCAACAGGGTGATGCTGTGGAGTGATGCTGGGGGTGATGCTGGGAGTGATGCTGTGGGGTGATGCTGGGGGTGATGCTGTGGGGTGATGCTGTGGGTGATGCTGGGGGGTGATGCTGGGGGTGATGCTGTGGGGTGATGCTGGGGGTGATGCTGTGGGGTGATCTGTGGGGTGATGCTGGGGGTGATGCTGGAAGTGATGCTGGGGGTGATGCTGGGGGGTGATGCTGGGGGTGATGCTGTGGGGTGATCTGTGGGGTGATGCTGGGGGGTGATGCTGTGGGGTGGTGCTGGAGGTGATGCTGGGGGGTGATGCTGGGGGGTGATGCTGGGGGGTGATGCTGGGGGGTGATGCTGTGGGGTGATGCTGGGGGTGATGCTGGGGGGTGATGCTGTGGGGGTGATGCTGGCGGTGATGCTGGGGTGATGCTGTGGGGTGATGCTGGGGGTGATGCTGGAGGTGATGCTGTGGGGTGATGCTGAAGGGGGTCACTAACCCAAAGGACATGGAAAACCACACCGGGTGCATTTGGGGCCTGATGCTGCATCCCTTGTGCTGGGCTGAGCACTTCCACCAACTCCACTCCACTGCTGGCCTGTCCCAGTGTGGCTTTGTTATATATAGAGATGTTGTGCTGCACGGGGCAATTATCACCCCCTTCCCAGCCGGAGGCTCCAGGGTGACCCGGGAGCTGCCGTTTTTAATGCAGCCCTTTCCATCGGCATGGATGTGCCTCTGCTTCCTGAATACCCTTAAGTACAGGGTGCCGGTCCCAGCTGCGGGGAGTGGGCGGCGTTGGTTTGGCTGTCTCTCGGGAGCCCGTTCCCGTAACTGGGAAGCCAGGACCGGCTTAAACCTGCTTTAATTCCCGCAACCAGGAACGTGCGCATCCTCCCTCGGCTCCTGTGTGCAGCCCGAGGCTGGAGCTGGCACAAACGCTCCCAGTGAAACGCGGCTGAACAGCAGCTCCGGGTGGGAAATGCTCGGCGCTTGAGTTCCCCTCTTCAGGAGCCTGGGATGTGGCGAGGGAGAAGGGGCTGCCCCCAGGCTCTGTGCCCCCCAAGCCCCGATATCAGCCGTTTGGGGGACCACGTTTTCAGAGGAGCCAAAGGGAACGGATCCCAGGGGGCAGGAGGGGGAGATTCCATCCTGACGATGGGAAAGTGATGTAAAATGGGATTGTCCCGCAGCGAGAACAGGAACAGGACTGCTTCAAGGCAAAGCTCTGACCTCTGCGGTTGTCCCCGGTCTCTTGGTGGCTGTTGGAATTGCCATTGGAAATAAGGGAAAGGGGATCATCCCCCCCCAACCCTAACCCTGGGAAAACCCAGGCAATGGGGCCAGGGGGGACTGTGCAGTGGGGAGAGGGGGCGATGAGTGAAGGGGGTTTGAGCCCAGGTCCTATTGACCCCCCCCTCCTTCTGACCCCTTCCTCCTGGGGCAGAGGCATCCCCGGAGGAGCAAAGAGCAGGGATTGCCCTGAGGAGTGAGGCTGCAGCTGGGGACAGGGGGAAAAGGGGTCCTGGGGAGGGGTCACAAAGGTACTGAAGGGGCTCAGGGTGATGCTGGAGACAGGGGGTGTCACTAACATGCTCATGGGGATGAGGGTGATGCTTGGGGGGCCTCAGGGTGGTGCTGGGGGGGTGATGATGGAGAGGGGGGATCACTACTGTACTGAACGGGATTAGGGTGATACTGAAGGGGATCAGAGTGGTGGTTGGGGGGGACTCAGGGTGATGCTGGGGGGGGTGAGGCTGGAGACGGGGGGGTCATTACTGCACTGGCAGGGATCAGGGTGATGCTGGAGCAGCTCAGGGTGATGCCGGGGGGTGATGCTGGAGAGGGGGGGTCACTAAAGCACTGAAGGGGCTCAGGGTGATGCCGGGGGGTGATGCTGGAGAGGGGGGTCACTAAAGCACTGAAGGGGATCAGGGTGATGCCGGGGGGGGGTCACTAAAGCACTGAAGGGGCTCAGGGTGATGCCGGGGGTGATGCTGGAGAGGGGGGGTCACTGAAGCACTGAAGGGGCTCAGGGTGATGCTGGAGAGGGGGGGTCACTGAAGCACTGAAGGGGCTCAGGGTGATGCTGGAGAGGGGGGGTCACTAAAGCACTGAAGGGGCTCAGGGTGATGCTGGGGGGTGATGCCGGAGGGGGGGGGTCACTGAGAAGCTGACGGGGCCCCAGCGGGGGTCGCTGCAGGAGCGGGCCCATTGAACCCTCCCCGGTCGCTGCTCCCCGACCCCCCCGGCCCTGCCTCCTCCCTCCGCCCGCCGCCCCCCCCCCCCCCCGGCCCTGGGCGGGGTTTGTCCCCGGCTCCGGGCGATGGCGGAGCCGGTGTGAGCGGCACCGGGGCTGCAGCCGGCAGCGGCCCCCCCTGGCCCCGGGGGGGTGCCGGGCCCCGCCATGCCCGCAGGCAGCAACGAGCCCGACGGCATCCTCAGCTACCAGGTGGGGGGGCAGCGGCGGGGGGGGCCGGAGGATGCTCCGTGCATGCTCACTGCGGCATTGCCGATGGCGGGGGGGGGAGGCGTCTGCAAAGGGGGATGGGTGCATGGGGGGGGTCTAAGGGGGAGGGGGGTGCTTGGGAGGGGGCTGTAAAATGGGGGGATGTGGGGGCGGTGCGAGGCACCTGCAAGGTGGAGATGGGGGGCGAGGGGTGCAGGAGGGATGTGAGCGCGGTGCCTGTTGGGGGGCTCCCCGCTGGGCCCCCCTCGTCCCTTGCATCTACGTGTGGTGATGCTGTGGGTCCTTTGGAGGGGGAACAACGCCGCTGCCCCCCACAGAGCCCCACGACACCAGTCCCGGGGGGGGGGGGATGCTTTTGTGTCCTCCAGGCGCTTTGTGCCCGGTGTTGGGGTGCAGGTGCCCCCCCCCCCGCCCCTTTCAGCATCTCCTTGCCTGACCCCATGGGATTTGGCTGCGGGAGCTGCTCCTGGTGGCGGATGAGGTGGGAATTGATTCATCTGGAATGGGAGCTCCTGGGAAGGAGGGAGAGGAATTCACACCTCCCCCTGCAAGCGCTGGCACGTCCTGATGGTGCTCGGCTGGGACCTGCGTCCTTCCCCACACAGCCCCGCTGTGGGGCCCTGTCCCCTCCCTTTGCAAGCGCCCGGCTCCAAGCCCACCACAGCTTAAATCCTGGTCCAGGACCCGGAGGGGGCCCAGTGAAGGATGGAGCCACCAGGATGGGGCTTTGCCCATTCAGGATGGAGATGGAGAGGGGCAGGGAGGGGGTCTCCTGCTCCCCCTCCACAGCAGCCCCTGGTTTGGCTCTTGCTACCCTCATCCCCTAACACCACCAGGATGAGGGTTACCAGCCCCGTTTCGGGTCAGTTGATGACATTGACCCTCCCTCCCAGTGCTCACGTGGGGGCTGGCCCCGAGGTTTGCATGGTCATAGGATGCTCTTGGCTTCCCCAGCACCACGAGCACCCCAAGCCCAACCTGAGCCCCTCTGCTTTGTCCCCGCTTACAGCAGAGCTTCCCCAGGGCAGGAGGAGCAGCACTGAGCCGGGTGGATGAAGGCGCCTGGCAGCAGGATGGAGAGGGAAGGTACCTGCAAGTGCTGGTACCCAGCCTGGGATGGGATAACTCCATCCCATCCCATCCCAACCCTGGGAAATCCTTGGATCCTCCAGCAGTCTCCTCAGGGAATTAACCCCTCTGAGCCCATTTGAGCGGCCCCATGGGGACCGAGGGAGTGTGGAATGGGGGCATTTCCTTCGGTCGCATCTCCCCGCCAGGCTCGGGATGGTTCTGGGAAGGGCGATGGGATACCCGCAGGTGCCCCTTGTTCTGCTTCCTCCTGTGTTTGCTCCTGAAGCTTTAATGTCAATAATAGAGGAGCAGAGCCTGGATCAGGATGGGATTTGAGCTGATGAGGCCTCGGTGTCACCTTCCCCCCCTGTGCTATTTAACACCCTGGGTCACCTTTCACAGGTTCCCTTTGTGCTGAGGGAGTTCACTGGAGCAAAGGAGCTGTTAGGATGGGAATAGAGGAATAGCTCAGCTGGGAAAATGAAGCAGGGCTGGAAATGGTGAGGAGAGGGGGAAAAGCCGCTTCCCTGGCCCTTTCCGTGCCGTGCAAGGACTGCCTCTGCCTGATGGGGTTCACTGCAGCACCAAGGGGATGGAGGCCACGACTCTGTAATGGTCGCTCCTTGTGCCCCTGCTGTTGATGCTCTCGATGATGAACCTGAACTAGGGCTTGTACAGTGATGGCTCTGGAGGAGTCACAACCACAGAGCCAGGGAATCAGCCAGGGTGGGAAAGAGCTTCAAGATCCAGTCCAACCATTCCCAGCCCTGCCAAGGCCACCGCTGCCCCATGGCACTGAGGCCTCATCTCCACGGGCTGTGAGCACTTGCATGGACGGTGCCTGCAGCCCTGCCCTGGGCAGCCTGTTCCAATGCCTGAGCACCCTCTGGGGCAGGAATTGTTCCTCAGCTCCATCTAAACCTGCCCTGGTGCAGCTTGAGGCCGTTTCCTCTTGTCCCATCCCTTGGTCCTTGGGAGCAGAGCCCAGCCCCTCCTGGCTCCATCCTCCTGTCTGGCACTTGGAGGGAGCCAATGCAGGGGCACAATCCCTGCCCTGGCCCTGCTGCTGCCTCACTGGTGCTGAGCCAGGCCAGGATGCTGGGGGCTTCCTGGCTGCCTGGGCACAAGCTGCTCCTGCTCAGCTCCATTCATCCAGCTCCTTTCCCATGGGCAGTTTCCAGCCGCTCTTCCCCAAGCCTGGAGCCTTGCAGGGGGTTGTTGTGGCCCCCGTGCAGGACTTTGCCTTCTTGAACCTCATCCCATTGGCACAGCCATGGAGCCAGCCTGGCCAGATCCCTCCGCAGAGCTTCCCACCCAACCGGGTGTCAGCTCAGATCCACTGAGGGTACCCTGCATCCCCTCATCCAGATCATCAGTGAAGATCCTGAGCAGCACCCAGCCCTGAGGGACACCACTGGATGTGACACCCTTCACCACCGCTCTTCGGGCTCTGCCATCCAGCCCGTTTCCACCCCATCCAGCCCACGAGCAGGCAGCTTCTCCAGCAGAGCCCTGCAGGAGACAGTGCCAAAGGATTGCTAAGATCCAAGCAGACCAAAGGGCTGCAGGCAAGGGGGGGGCACCGGGAAAAGGATGGGAAAGCCGGAGGCACCGGGAAACGCGGTCCCGTGGTGAGTGCCAGGAGCTGGCATCGAGCTGGGTCTGCCGTGGGGCGCCGGGGACCAGCGGCATCGCCAGCATCCGCTCCTCCTGCTCGGCGCATCCGGTGGCGTGGCGAGGCGGTGATGCTGCTCCTGATGGGGCCATGGGGAGCAGAGCCCACGGCAGCGCCTGCGGCTGAAACCCCTGCGCAGCACTGCAGAGGTTTCCTTTGCGTGGTGACCAGATTTTGGCTTTCTTGGGGAGCTCCTGTCCAGGCCGGCAAGGGAGGAGAAACCCGGCGGCAGGAGCGGGTTTTCTTCAGCCTTGAAGACATTCATGGCCATTGGAAGAGCAGCCCGAAGAGGGGGAAGGAAAGGAGACCCCAGGTGTTTCCAGGAGGCCCTTCCAAAGCTGCAGCTGCGGCTCCAGTGTGAGATGCGATTGGCTTTGAAGGCACTAAGCCTGGTAATCCCCTTCCCGGCCGGGGTGGCAAAGGGAAAGAGAAGCAAAACGGCTCCCTTCTGCCTGCTCCTGTGCTCCTGCAGCCCTGCCAGCACCAACCCCAGCCCTGCCAGGCCAAACCCGATGCTCTCCATGCTCCACGCAGGTGAAGCTTCACCCTTGCAGGTTCCCGAGGGCCTTCGGATGCTGTCGGTGGCCGTGTCCTGTGCCCAGGTGCCATCTAGTGAGGCTCGCAGGCATCACCGCGGAGGGGAAAGCATATATACCTCCAAATCCCATTACCGACAAGAGAGGAGATGCTGGAGGAGGAGGCACACAGAGGAGTGATGCTCATGGACCTGCATGGCCGCAGGGGTGGACGATGGCTGGAGCGGGACAGGGGAGCTGTGCACAGGGAGGACATGGAGGTGATTCAAGGCAGCCAAGGGCAAGTCCTGCCTGACCCACCTGGAGGCCTCCTGTGGTGGTGCAACTGCACCAGGGGGCAGAGGAAGGGATGCAGGCGTTGTCTGCCTGGAGCTCTGTAAAGCCTGAGGATGCTGGGGAGGGACCTGCATCAGGGGCTGGAGCCATGGGACAAGGGGTGATGGGTTCAGAGTGGAACAGGGGGAGTTCAGGTTGGAGATAAGGAAGTTCTTCCTTGTGAGGGTGCTGGGACACTGGGATGGATTGAATGGAAAAGGTTTGGATGCTCCATCCCATCAAGGGCAGGTTGGACACAGGGGCTTGGAGCACCCTGCTCCAGTGGAGGGGTTGGAGATGGAGGAGCTTTCAGGTCCTTTCCAACCCAAACCACTCCATGATTCCAGGATTCTATGACCCAGAGGGTAGCGGTCAATGGCTCAGTGTCTGCATGGACACCAATGGTGGCCCTCGGGGGTCTGTACTGGCACCAGCACTGTTTGATACCTTCAGTGACACAGACAGTGGGACTGGGGGCATTGCCAGCACATCTGCAGATGGCTCGAAGCTGAGTGGTGCAGTTGATGTGCTCGAGGGGCAGGATGCAGGGTGCAAGGTGCAGGATGCAGGATGCAGGGTGCAGGATGCAGGGTGCAGGGTGCAGGATGCAGGATGCCATCCAGAGGGACTTGGCCAGGCTTCCATGCAACCTCATGAGGTTCAAAGGGGCCAAGTGCAGGCTCCTGCACAAAGGTTGGGGCAATCCCTGGTATCAACACAGACTGGGGGCTGGAGGGCTGGAGGGGACCCCTGAGGAGAAGGAATTGGGGGTACTGGTGGGTGAAAGACTGGACTTGAGCGGGCAATGGGTGCTTGCAGAACAGAGGCCACCCCTATCCCGGGCTGCATGCAGAGGTGTCAAGCACCTTGATCCTGCCCCTTTGCTCTGCTCTGGAGTCCTCAGCACAGGAAGGGCATGGACCTGATGGAGAGGGGCCAAAGGAGGGCACAAAATCGCTCCGAGGGACGGAGCAACTCTGCTGTGAGGAAAGGCTGAGAGCTGGGGCTGTTCCCAAGAGAGAGGAGAAGGCTCCTTAAGGGGAGGCCTTACTGTGGGCTCTCAGTGCTTAAAAGGGGCCTACAAGGAAGATGGGGAGAGACTTTTCAGCAAGGCCTATTGTGGTGGGATGAGGGGTGATGGCTTTAAACTGAAAGAGGATTCAGGCTGGATGTGAGGAAGCAATCCTTTGCAATGGGGGCGGTAAAAGCCTGGCACAGGCTGCCCAGAGATGTGGTGGATGGATCCCTGGACACGTCCAAGGCCAGGCTGGACGTGGTTCTGGGACCCTGCTCTAGTGGCTGTCACCCCTGCCCATTGCAGGGGGTTGGACTCGATGAGCTTTGAAGGTCCCTTCCAACCCAAACCGCTCCATGTTCTACAAACCCAACCTGTACCTTCTCCTCCTTGCTGAACAGAGGCAGGACGAGGAGGCAGTGATTGACCAGGGAAGAACCAGCAACGTCGTCAACATCCACTATGAGAAGGAGGAGCTGGAAGGTGAGCGTGCGCTGGGATCCTGCTAGGGGACCACCAGTGCACAAAGTGTCCTTCGCTCCCCATTGGGCTCCTTAGCGAAGCAGCTCAGTTCTGGCAGCGTTTAGGGATGCTCTGGCTGACAAAGAGAGGGGAAAAGCCCCCCATAGGGCTGCCTTCCTCAAGGGGCTGCTCATGGCTCAAGGTGGAACTGATTTGATCTGCTGTCAATCGAGGCCTTTAAACACGGTCCCTCCTGTCGCAGGCTGCGCCGCCCAGCAAAGCTGGGCTTTGAGAGCAGTCCCAGTGCCGTCAGGGTGCTTTTGGGTGACCCAGAGCCATCGTTTGCCACCGTGGTGGCAAGGGCTGAGCGATACCGCTCCGTGCCCGCCAGGGATGCAGGGAGCGCCCCGCGATGGGAAGCCGCTCTTTCTCCGCGCTTCCACCCCGGCAGCATCGAGCGATGCCGGCGCTGCTTTCCCGCAGGCCACCGGACCCTGTACGTGGGGGTGCGGATGCCGCTCGTGCGCCAGAGCCACCGACACCACCGGCCCCACGGCCGCAAGGAGCGCAAACGGGAACGGGAGAAGGATTCTGCCCCCGCGGAGCAGGGCGACCACTGTGAGTCCTCCCTGTTATCCCCAGGGAACGCGGGGAGGGAAAGCCCCCCTTTCCCCAGGCTTCCCCCACTTGTTTTGTCGGTTTAAGGCAGTGGAAAGGGGAGTCAGGGTGCTGAACCTCATCCCGTTGGCCCTGATCCCTCTGCAGGGGGATCCCTCTCTTCTTCCCGAGCGGGATCCGGGCTTTAAAGGGAAATGCGGGGAAGGAAAGCAGCCCATCCCATGGGAAGCTGGAGCGGCTGCTTCTCCTTCCCCATGGCTCTGTGCAAGCCTGGACAGCCCCAGGGCAGAGGGAGCAGATGGACCCTTTATGGCTGGGCTGACGCTGGTCCGATGCCCGCTGTGCACGGGAGCGGATTGCGGCACAGTAACGGGACGGGGCTCTGCCTTCTGCCCCCAGTCACCCCGTCCCAGCGGGTGCAGTTCATCCTCGGGACCGAGGAGGACGAGCAGCACGTCCCCCATGACCTGTTCACCGAGCTGGATGAGATCTGCCTCAAGGAGGGCAAAGATGCCGAGTGGAAGGAGACGGCGAGGTAAAGCCCTGCCGCGGGATGAGCTCTGCCAGTGCAGGAGCGGGCGTGCGTGACGGTACCCACAGCTCCATCAGTGGGGCTGGGGCTGGCCCGTGCCGTGGGGCGGACGGTGCCCGGTGTCCGCAGGTGGCTGAAGTTTGAGGAGGACGTGGAGGACGGCGGCGAGCGCTGGAGCAAGCCCTATGTGGCCACGCTCTCCTTGCACAGCCTCTTTGAGCTGAGGAGCTGCCTCGTCAACGGCATGGTGCTGCTGGACGTCTGCGCCAACAGCATGGAGGAGATCGCAGGTACCGCATCCCCCCAAGCGAGCTGGGCTTGGGGGGCAGGCACGCAGCAGGTCCACGGCTCTTCCCTCCCATAGGGCTCCCTTGGAAAGCGATCTGGGGGCTTAGAGGGCATTCCCCAGCCAGAAAGGAGCGCGTGTCAGGGCTTAGCTCTTGGCAATGCGGGTCTGTGCAAGAGCTGAGCCTCAGTAAGGAAGCTCTTTACCGCAAGTCATTTCCTTTTCCTTTTCACCTGCCTCAGCTTCAGGGTGGAGGAGCTTGAAAGGCAGAGCTCACCACTTATCGCTGGTCAGTTATCACTTTATCAGTCTGCCGGTTTAGCAGCTTAGCAGTTACCAGTTGATCACTTTATCAGTCTACCAGTTTATCAGTTTACCAGTTATCAGTTTATCAGTTACCATTTTATTACTTTATCAGTTATCAGTTACCAGTTATCAGTTATATCAGTTATCAGTTATACCAGTTATCAGTTACCAGTTATCAGTTATACCAGTTATCAGTTATATCAGTTATCAGTTATACCAGTTACCAGTTTATCAGTTATCAGTTACCAGTTATTAGTTATATCAGTTATCAGTTGTCAGTTACCAGTTATATCAGTTTATTACTTTGTCAGTTATCAGTTATCAGTTATATCAGTTACCAGTTATCAGTTATAAGTTATCAGTTATATCAGTTATCAGTTACCAGTTATCAGTTATAAGTTATCAGTTATACCAGTTATCAGTTACCAGTTATCAGTTATAAGTTATCAGTTATATCAGTTATATCAGTTATCAGTTAGTCATCAGTTTCCAGTTATCAGTTATAAGTTATCAGTTATATCAGTTATCAGTTATATCAGTCATCAGTTACCAGTTATCAGTTATATCAGTTAGTTATCAGTTATATCAGTCATCAGTTACCAGTTATCAGTTATATCAGTTAGTTATCAGTTATATCAGTCATCAGTTACCAGTTATCAGTTATATCAGTTATCAGTTATCAGTTAGTTATCAGTTATATCAGTTATCAGTTATATCAGTCATCAGTTACCAGTTATCAGTTATATCAGTTATCAGTTATATCAGTCATCAGTTACCAGTTATCAGTTATATCAGTTACCAGTTATCAGTTATATCAGTTATCAGTTAGTTATCAGTTATATCAGTTATCAGTTATATCAGTCATCAGTTACCAGTTATCAGTTATATCAGTTATCAGTTATATCAGTTATCAGTTATATCAGTCATCAGTTACCAGTTATCAGTTATATCAGTTATCAGTTATATCAGTCATCAGTTACCAGTTATCAGTTATATCAGTTATCAGTTATATCAGTCATCAGTTACCAGTTATCAGTTATATCAGTCATCAGTTACCAGTTATAAGTTATCAGTTATATCAGTCATCAGTTACCAGTTATCAGTTATAAGTTATCAGTTATATCAGTTACCAGTTATCAGTTATAAGTTATCAGTTATATCAGTTATCAGTTATATCAGTCATCAGTTACCAGTTATAAGTTATCAGTTATATCAGTCATCAGTTACCAGTTATCAGTTATAAGTTATCAGTTATATCAGTCATCAGTTACCAGTTATCAGTTATAAGTTATCAGTTATATCAGTTACCAGTTATCAGTTATAAGTTATCAGTTATATCAGTCATCAGTTACCAGTTATCAGTTATAAGTTATCAGTTATATCAGTTATCAGTTACCAGTTATCAGTTATAAGTTATCAGTTATATCAGTCATCAGTTACCAGTTACCAGTTATAAGTTATCAGTTATATCAGTTATCAGTTACCAGTTACCAGTTATAAGTTATCAGTTATATCAGTCATCAGTTACCAGTTATCAGTTATAAGTTATCAGTTATATCAGTTACCAGTTATCAGTTATAAGTTATCAGTTATATCAGTTACCAGTTATCAGTTATAAGTTATCAGTTATATCAGTTATATCAGTTATCAGTTACCAGTTATAAGTTATCAGTTATATCAGTCATCAGTTACCAGTTACCAGTTATAAGTTATCAGTTATATCAGTCATCAGTTACCAGTTATCAGTTATAAGTTATCAGTTATATCAGTTATCAGTTACCAGTTATCAGTTATAAGTTATCAGTTATATCAGTTATCAGTTACCAATCAGTTTCTCTGGCAGAGGATGGTTCTCAGCCAACAGCATCCCTTTCCCTGTAGAGAGAGGCTGAACTCTGTTGCAGCTCCTTGCTAAGCGAGGCTGCGCTCCAATCCTGGGGGTGCTGTGCTCAGTTCTGGGGGTGCTGGGCTCAGGTCCTGGGGGTGCTGGGTTCAGTTCTGGGGGTGCTGTGCTCAGTTCTGGGGGTGCTGTGCTCAGTTCTGGGGGTGCTGGGCTCAGGTCCTGGGGGTGCTGGGTTCAGTTCTGGGGGTGCTGGGTTCAGGTCTGGGGGTGCTGGGCTCAGGTCCTGGGGGTGCTGGGCTCAGTTCTGGGGGTGCTGGGCTCAGGTCTGGGGGTGCTGGGCTCAGGTCCTGGGGGTGCTGGGTTCAGGTCTGGGGGTGCTGGGCTCAGGTCCTGGGGGTGCTGGGTTCAGTTCTGGGGGTGCTGGGCTCAGTTCTGGGGGTGCTGGGCTCAGGTCTGTGGGTGCTGGGCTCAGTTTTGGGGGTGCTGGGTTCAGTTCTGGGGGTGCTGGGTTCAGTTCTGGGGGTGCTGGGCTCAGTTCTGGGGGTGCTGGGTTCAGTTCTGGGGGTGCTGGGCTCAGGTCTGGGGGTGCTGCTCTCAGTTCTGCGGGTGCTGGGCTCAGTTCTGGGGTGCTGCTCTCAGTTTTGGGGGTGCTGGGTTCAGTTCTGGGGGTGCTGGGTTCAGTTCTGGGGGTGCTGGGCTCAGGTCCTGGGGGTGCTGGGCTCAGTTCTGGGGTGCTGCTCTCAGTTTTGGGGGTGCTGGGCTCAGGTCTGGGGGTGCTGGGCTCAGGTCCTGGGGGTGCTGGGCTCAGTTCTGGGGGTGCTGGGCTCAGGTCCTGGGGGTGCTGGGCTCAGGTCTGGGGGTGCTGGGCTCAGTTCTGGGGGTGCTGGGCTCAGGTCTGGGGGTGCTGCTCTCAGTTCTGGGGGTGCTGGGTTCAGTTCTGGGGGTGCTGGGCTCAGTTCTGCGGGTGCTGGGCTCAGGTCCTGGGGGTGCTGGGCTCAGGTCTGGGGGTGCTGGGTTCAGGTCTGTGGGTGCTGGGCTCAGGTCCTGGGGGTGCTGGGTTCAGTTCTGGGGGTGCTGGGCTCAGGTCCTGGGGGTGCTGCTCTCAGTTTTGGGGGTGCTGCTCTCAGTTCTGCGGGTGCTGGGCTCAGTTCTGGGGGTGCTGCGCTCAGTTCTGGGGGTGCTGTGCTCAGCCCCATCCCTGCTCTGCGGCTCGCTCCCCTTTGCTCCCCTTTGCCCCCCAGAGCTGCTCCTGGGCCAGCAGGAGCCGTGCTCGGAGCTGGAGGCGCGCACGAGGGCGCGGGTGCGGGACGTGCTCCTGCGGAAGCATCGCCACCAGAACGAGCGGAAGCGCAACAACCTCCTCCCCATCGTCCGCTCCTTCGCCGACGGCGGCAAGAAGCAGCCGGAGCCGCCCCTCCTCGAGAAGCCAGGTCGGCATTCCCACGGGATGCGCCCCCGGGAGAGGGGCTCTGCCACGCTTGGGTCCCGTTCCTCACCTCCTTCCTCCCGCAGCCCAAGCTCTCGGCCCGCATCCTTCCCCCACCGCTGCAGAAGCCAAGAACGGGGTCCCCCCCGAGGCCAGCACCATGGATTTGAGCAAGGTGAAGCACACGGAGCCTGCCTGTGCCTCTAGGGCCGGATTTGCTCCTTCAGACTCCGCTGCTCTTGGGGCTCTTGCCTCTAAAGCCCTTGTCGTGCCCAGGCGGAGCTGCACTTCCTGAAGAAGATTCCCACTGGAGCTGAGGCATCCAACGTGCTGGTGGGGGAGCTGGACTTCCTGCCCCAGCCCATCGTGGCCTTCGTCCGCCTCACCCCCGCTGTCCTCCTCTCGGGCATGACGGAAGTTCCCATCCCAACAAGGTTGGAATGAGGAGCGCAAAGGGTTTATTATAACACCCCCCCCCCAATGAACAGCATCGGATTGCACGCATCACCCTGGCATCCCAAGGGCAGAAGGCCACGTTTCTCCCACTCACATCTCCTCACCGTTGCTTCTCCCTTCCCTGCTCTTTTAAACCCAATTTCCCAATGGAAGCTGGCCCCAAAGTTCCCTTTGTGATGGGGTTTGAGGAATTCCCAGCTCATCGCGGAGCCGGTGCCTGTGCGTCCCGTGTGGAATCTGGGTGCTCCTGGGGCACTCCTGGAGCAAGGACCCATCCTGATCTCCCGCTTGGTTTTCCCTGCCCAGGTTCCTGTTTGTTTTGCTTGGCCCAGGAGGAAAAGCCCATCGGTACCACGAGATCGGCAGGTCCATGGCTACTATCATGACGGACGAGGTGCGCCGCGATAAGAGACATCTCCGGGTCCTATCTTCTCCTCTCCCTGTCCCTATATCAGCGAGGAGGAGGATTTGCTGCCAGCCATCCAAAGAGCCCACCCTTTGCTCACATCCCAAAGCAAACACATGGATTCACATCACCTCCCATCCTGGAGGCGGAAATCCCGCCTGGGGAGCATCCTGCACCTCGTCCCCGTGCTGGCTTCTCCTCTTGCAGCCAAAGAGGCCACGGGGGACGGGGCCTTGGGGGGGAGATGGGCAGGTTATTCCCAATGGGGGAACGTTCCCTGCCGCTCCCACGGGATGCGTGGAGGGCTTCCTGCGCCGGCCGGGGCAGGGCACGGGTTCTCCTCTCACCGGCTCTCTCCTGGGGGCAGGTCTTCCATGACGTTGCCTACAAAGCCAAGGACCGCGCCGACCTCGTGGCCGGCATCGATGAGTTCCTGGACCAGGTCACGGTGCTGCCGCCGGGAGAGTGGGATCCATCGATCCGAATCGAGCCCCCGAAAAGCGTCCCCTCGCAGGTGGGTGCTGCCCAGGGGAAAGGGGGCGGGGTGGGGGGTGCAGGGACCCGGTTTACACCGGCACCAACGCAGCCCGGGGGCAAAACAAGCTCCTCACGGGCACCCATCTTCATCCGACTCCCCAGGAGAAGAGGAAGGTGCCCGGCGCGCTTGAGGACAGCACTTCCCACAGCAAGGCGGAGAAGCACAGCGGCCCCGAGCTGGAGCGGACGGGGAGGTGGGAGCCCTGCACGTGGGGCTGGGTCGGGGGCTTTCCTCCCTTTTGTGGTCAGGGCAGGGCTCGGGGCCCCGGGCTGCGCAGGTCTGTGCCGGTGGGTGCAGCCGCGGCATCGCTGCCCAGAGCTGCTCTTGGCACGGGGGCAGAGGTGTTGGTACCTGCAGGGAAAGCTCTGCTGCTTCTCAGAGCAAGGGACCGTTGCCATAGGAGGGGATGGGCTCTTCGCTTTGGTCCTTCTCTTGCTTCTGTGCCTTGGTGTAGAAAGGGATGGAGCGGGATGCTTCCTTCTAGCGAGGGAAGTGATTGTGTGCCCTTCTGCAGCCAAGGAAACTCCGTGTGTCCTCCCAAAGCCCAGTCCCTTCCTCTCCCTCGCTGCAGGCTCTTCGGAGGCTTGATCCTGGATGTGAAGCGGAAAGCCCCATGGTTCTGGAGCGACTTTCGGGACGGTGTGAGCCTGCAGTGCCTGGCATCCTTCCTCTTCCTCTACTGTGCCTGCATGTCCCCCGTCATCACCTTCGGGGGACTGCTGGGGGAAGCGACCAAAGGCCACATAGTGAGCACCCCTCTCCTTGGTAGCCCTGGGGAGGACACCCAAGGACAAGTCCTTGCTGCAGTGAATTTGCTTCGTGCTGGGCTTTGTCTGGGGCTTTCCTGCCCGTGTCTCATGCATTGACTCCTCACCTCCCTGCACAGAGCGCCATGGAGTCGCTGCTGGGCGCATCCATGACCGGCGTGGTGTATTCCCTCTTTGCTGGCCAACCTCTCACCATCCTCGGCAGCACCGGCCCCGTCCTTGTGTTCGAGAAGATCCTCTACAAGTTCTGCAGGTAAGAAGGGGCTGGGGCTGGGCGCTGTGGGAGCTGCAGTGATGGGGAAAGGGGTTAGTGAGAGCTGTTGGGTTCGGGTTGTCTTCTGTGCCACGGGCATTGCCCACTGCTGCTCTAGTACATGGCAGTGCAGGAGCCCTCAGGCCATGAAGGATGGATGGGGCCGTCTGGGGTCCTTAGAGTTGAAGGAGATGCCCCATGAATGTGGGTGCCCAAGGAGATATGCTGGGTTTGGATGATTCTGATGAAAGAGCAGGAGCCCTTCATGGGAAATGGCTCTTTTCTGCACCAGCCCTTGGGTGTGATGGGCGATGACAGATGGGAGATGAACCACCCTTCTTGCCATTCAACTTCCTTCCTTAAGCCCCAGCTTGCTGGTAGTGGGTGACTGGGTGCCGAAGCAGCCACTTTCTGTGTTAGGGCAGCAAGGTGAAGTGGGAGAGGAGTTGTGTTAACACCTCCATTAGCCTCCATGGTGTTAACACAAGGACTGTTAATGGCCATTAAAGAATTGGCCAAAGTGCTCCTGGCTCTTCCCAAAGGAAGGTCAAGCTCAGAGCCTTGTGCTGGCTTTTCCACCCTTGGCTTTCCTTGGGCTCTGGCTTTTCCATCCTTGGCTTTCCTTGGGCTCTGGCTTTTCCACCCTTGGCTTTCCTTGGGCTCTGGCTTTTCCATCCTTGGCTTTCCTTGGGCTCTGGCTTTTCCACCCTTGGCTTTCCTTGGGCTCTGGCTTTTCCACCCTTGGCTTTCCTTGGGCTCTGGCTTTTCCATCCTTGGCTTTCCTTGGGCTCTGGCTTTTCCACCCTTGCCTTTCCTTGGGCTCTGGCCTTTCCACCCTTGGTTCTCCTTCGCTCCGCAGGGAGCACGCGCTCTCGTACCTGTCCCTGCGGGCCTGCATCGGGCTCTGGACCGCCTTCTTCTGCGTGGTGCTGGTGGCCACCGACGCCAGCTCCCTGGTGTGCTACATCACCCGCTTCACCGAGGAGGCCTTCGCCTCCCTCATCTGCATCATCTTCATCTACGAGGCGCTCGAGAAGCTGAGTCACCTGCGAGAGACCTACCCCGTGCACATGCACAGCGAGCTCGACCTCCTCACCATCTACTAGTGCGTTCCTTGCCTCCTGCTCGGGGCTGCCCCTCCATCGCCTTGTCCTTACCCTGGGTTGGATTCTCTCCCCCCAGCTGTAAGTGCGAGCCCCCAGCCCATCCCAGCAATGAAACCCGGCGCTACTGGGACACCAACGGGATCGACGTGTCCAGCATCGCCTGGGAGAACCTCACGGTGACTGTAAGTGCCCTGTGCCGCAGCCACCAGGTCCAGGAGCATCCTCGTGGTACCCAAGTCAGAGCCCTTCGGGTGATGCTGGGCTTCAGCCTGTGCTGCTGCTGCTCTGCTTCGATGGGATGTGTGCATGTAACCCGCTTGGTCCAGGGGAGGGGAGTCCCCCTTGTCCTGCCCAGCACCATGGGGAGTAGCTGCTCTCCTCAGCCTGGTTGCAGGATGAGGTTTCTGACCGGGAGCAAGGTCTGGGGGGTGGTTTGGGTGCTGCAGCAGTCACAGGGCTTGAGTTCATGCTCAAAGGTGGTACCTGGCTTCCTCAATTGGGTCCTAGGAACTCCAGACCTTGCCTTCCCATTCCCTGCAGGCACATGCAGAAACTGGAGCGTCTGAGCCACCTCTTAGGCTGTTGCTGCCCAAAGCAGAGCCGAGGCACAGGGCGGGAGGCTCTTATGGACATCTCCATCCCCCCCATGGCCAGCCCCACACTGGGAAGGGATGGTTTGTCTCTTCTCCGTTGGTACCATGGTTGTTTTGGCCTGCCTGCCTTGGTCCCTCCTTATCCCCAAGAGTTTCCAGGTTTCCTTCCCCTCTGTTGTCTCCCCAGCCACAAGCACCTCCCATTCACGCAGAGGATGGGGTCTTGTGTTACGGTGTCCCCCCAGAGCCCACCTCTGCTCTCCTCTGTTCAATGTCTCTCAAGGGCTGCTGCTCCTTAAAGCTCAGCCTCCAGCAGCTGCAGTCACAAGGCCACGGATCTCGGACCCAGATCCTCGGAGCCCCCCGGTTCTCCTTGCTGCACGAGCGCTGCCTTTGTGTCCTCCTGCTCTCTTTCCCCAGGAGTGTCGCTATGCGCACGGAGAGTTTCGAGGACCCGCATGCGGACGCAACGGCCCCTACGCTCCGAACGTCCTCTTCTGGTGCTGCATCCTCTTCTTCTCCACCTTTGTCCTGTCGAGCTTGTTGAAGAAGTTTAAAACCAGCCGTTACTTCCCAACCAGAGTAGGTGGAAGATGGGGAGCAGCAGCAGCCCCCACTTCGCGCAGTGGCTTCCCCAGAGCACGTCTTGCCACCCCTTGGTCGCCTTGACCAAGGTCTCCATCAGCGTGGATGCTCCTCGCTCCCCTCCATGAGCAGCATCTCCCACCTCCTCGCCTGCCTCGTGACCTGCCCTGAGCTGGTTCTTTGTGCCTTTGTGCTCATGGCTGGGTTTTTCCCTTGGGAAGTCAGGCCTTCCCTGTTTTCCACCCTCTGTGCTCAACGTTGGTTCCAATGTGGAGCTGCCATAGGAGAAGACGCTGTTTCATCCTTTTGAGGTCCAAACGATGCCTCAGTGCCTTACCCCCTATCAGCTGTGAGCGTGGTGTAGGGGCAGCCATCAGCCCCATTAGCTTGTAATAATGCTTTTGAGGCTTGCATTGGCTCAGCCCTTTCCCACCTCATTGCCTGGCACCAGATCTCAAAGGGACAACCCCAGCACCAGAACCTAACCGAGGGATCTGCCTGCCCGGCGCAGAGTGGGGGGGTCTTTGTTAACCAGGCTTAATGCTGACGATGCCCCCAGGCCCATTCCTTCCACCTCCTGTCATGGCCCTGCTTGCCAGGCCCCCCTCAGCTCTGGTTTCTCGCCCCAGGTCCGCTCCACAGTGAGTGACTTTGCCGTGTTCCTCGCCATCGTCGTCATGGTGCTCATTGACTTCATGGTTGGGATCCCATCACCGAAGCTCCACGTCCCCCATATGTTCAAGGTACTGGAGGGGTGTGAGCAGGTTCCGGCCCCTGGGGATGCCACCACTGGGGCAGGAGATGATGCTGGTGCGTGACCAGGTCCTTTTCCAGCTCCAAGGGCACTGTTCCCTTCTGGAAACAAGGCAAGAGCCCCTAAACGAGGCACCTCCAACAGAAGGGTCTATAGGTGCTGGCAGTGGCTGTGCTGAGCCCTGTGGAGGGGCTGACATGGGTTGGAGGGTAACATCAGAGCCAATGAAGGTGCTGGGCTGGGGCAGGGTGCTGAGGCGCGTGCTCTGTTGCAGCCCACCAGAGATGACCGCGGGTGGCTCATCAACCCCATCGGCCCCAACCCGTGGTGGACGGTGTTGGCCGCGCTCATCCCAGCCCTGCTCTGCACCATCCTGATCTTCATGGACCAGCAGATCACTGCCGTTATCGTGAACAGGAAGGAGCACAGGCTGAAGGTCAGGGGCTGCTTGAGATGACCCCGTCCCCAACCCTCTGCAGAAGCTCCTGTCCCAAGGGCTTTGTGAAGGCGTTGCTTTGGGGGAACGCCTGCCCATGGGGCAGGAGGCTCTCCTGCGTTAATGGTGACACAGGAGGATGAGGGGTCTTTGGGATCAGAGCCATTGCAAGAGAAGCAGGAGGCTCTCCTGCGTTTATGGTGACACAGGAGGATGAGGGGTCTTTGGGATCAGAGCCATTGCAAGAGAGGCAGGAGGCTCTCCTGCGTTTATGGTGACACAGGAGGATGAGGGGTCTTTGGGATCAGAGCCATTGCAAGCGGTGGAAATTTCCCCATGGGTGAAAAAGAGTCCATTTTGGGGGTATTTTTGGACGTAGGTACCACACAAACTCTCCACAGCCACTTTGAGCTCCTGCCTGATGCGTGCGCAGAGACTGGGGGCATCCTTGTTCTAGTTTTAGATTGTTAAGAAGTCGACCTGAGCTCAAGTAGGGTTTGAGGCCAGCTTGCGGCGTGTCCTTGCGCTGGGATGCTCTGTGTTGCTTTGCTCCCTGCAGAAAGGATGCGGGTACCACTTGGACCTTTTCATGGTGGCCGTGATGCTGGGGGTGTGCTCCGTGATGGGGCTGCCCTGGTTTGTGGCTGCCACCGTCCTGTCCATCACCCACGTGAACAGCCTCAAGGTGGAGTCCGACTGCTCAGCACCAGGAGAACAGCCCAAGTTTCTGGGGATCCGAGAGCAGAGGGTCACGGGTTTGATGATCTTTGTGCTCATGGGCTGCTCCGTCTTCTTCACGTCTGCCTTGAAGGTAAGAGGGCAACGCAGAGCACCCCCGACCGTGGGCTTCTTGGGGGGTATTGAAGCATCGTCCCCGAGGAGTAGCGGTGGGATGCAGGAGGACGATGCTGTGATCCCGAACCTCGGTGCTTGACCCATGACGGGCACCTTCAGACCCCACTGTGTCGTGCTCGAGGACCTTGCTGGAACCTGAAAGCTCACCCATGCTTAGGGGTGTACCCAGACCACTAAATCTGCTCCTTTTAGAGCAGGCAGCACTCGATTCGCTCCCCGAATGCCTCAGCACAGCCGTTCCCAGGAGCTAAACACACCGACATCAGCCCCATGGGCTTCCTTGCACATCATGGGATCATAGAAGAGGTCAGGTGGGAAAGGGCCTTAAGATCTCCAGTTCCAACTAGATCATAGGCTCAAAGGAGACCCATCACCTTTAGGCTCAAAGGAGACCCATCATCTTTAGTAAAAGGAGACCCATCATCTTTAGGCTCAAAGGAGACCCATCACCTTTAGGCTCAAAGCAGACCCATCATCTTTAGGCTCAAAGCAGACCCATCACCTTTAGGCTCAAAGCAGACCCATCATCTTTAGGCTCAAAGCAGACCCATCACCTTTAGGCTCAAAGGAGACCCTCACCTTTAGGCTCAAAGGAGACCCTCATCTTTAGGCTCAAAGGAGACCCATCATCTTTAGGCTCAAAGCAGACCCATCATCTTTAGGCTCAAAGGAGACCCATCACCTTTAGGCTCAAAGCAGACCCATCATCTTTAGGCTCAAAGGAGACCCATCACCTTTAGGCTCAAAGCAGACCCATCATCTTTAGGCTCAAAGGAGACCCATCACCTTTAGGCTCAAAGCAGACCCATCATCTTTAGGCTCAAAGGAGACCCATCATCTTTAGGCTCAAAGGAGACCCTCATCTTTAGGCTCAAAGGAGACCCATCATCTTTAGGCTCAAAGCAGACCCTCATCTTTAGGCTCAAAGCAGACCCATCATCTTTAGGCTCAAAGCAGACCCTCATCTTTAGGCTCAAAGCAGACCCATCATCTTTAGGCTCAAAGGAGACCCTCATCTTTAGGCTCAAAGGAGACCCTCACCTTTAGGCTCAAAGGAGACGCTCATCTTTAGGCTCAAAGCAGAAACATCATCTTTAGGCTCAAAGGAGACCCTCACCTTTAGGCTCAAAGGAGACGCTCATCTTTAGGCTCAAAGCAGACCCATCATCTTTAGGCTCAAAGCAGACCCATCATCTTTAGGCTCAAAGCAGACCCATCACTCCTTGCCACAAGAACACAGGGAAATGTTTCTCTTTAGGTGAAATCACCCATTTTCCTCCAGCCCTTCTGGAAACCAGGATTATTCGGATGCAACCAGACCCTAAAGCAGAGCATCAGCTCCTCGCACGCTCCAAATCACTGCTGGTTAAACCCCCTCTTGAAGCCACTGGAAACTGAGAGGCTGGAGGGGGTTTTAGGCAGCACCTATAGGACAGTGACCACCCTGAGCATGTGCTTTAACCCAAGCCATCATTGCATTGTCCTTTGCAGTTCATCCCAATGCCTGTGCTTTACGGTGTCTTTCTCTACATGGGGGTGTCGTCGCTCAGAGGAATTCAGGTACGGAACTGCAGCGCTTCTGCCCTTGGGAGCTCAGCTCCATGCAAGTGGCACAGGGAAAACCATGGGCAGGCAGGAAATGAGGGTGTTTGGGGCAGGGAAAAGGGCTGGGGGAGGTGGGGGGAGGTCCATGGGGCTGGGAGGAGCAGGCAGGTGGGGCTCAGCTCCATGGATTAGGGCGGTGTTTTGGGGATGTGGAAATGGGGGAATTCATAGGATCAGGGAATCAACCAGGGTGGAAAAGCCCTTTAAGCTCATCCAGTCCAACCACTCCCAGCCCTGCCAAGGCCACCGCTGCCCCATGGCACTGAGGCCTCATCTCCACGGGGTGTGAGCACTTGCAGGGATGGTGCCTGCAGCCCTGTCCTGGGCAGCCTCTTCCAATGCCTGAGCACCCTCTGGGGCAGGAATTGTTCCTCAGCTCCATCTAACCCTGCCCTGGTGCAGCTTGAGGCCGGTTCCTCTTGTCCCATCCCTTGGTCCTTGGGAGCAGAGCCCAGCCCCTCCTGGCTCCATCCTCCTGTCAGGCACTTGGAGGCAGCGATCAGGTCCCCCCTGAGCCTTCTCCTCTCCACCTGAACCCCCCAGGTCCCTCAGCCCTTCCCCATCACACTTGGGCTCCAGGCCCCGCACCAGCCCCATTCCCTTCTCTGGCCCCGCTCCAGCCCCTCAATGTCTCTTGCAGTGATGGGCACTGCCCGTTGTCAACGCAGAGGTACCACGATTCCCTTTGGGAACTGGGAATCCTTGCTGGGGGCTTCAGCTCCCATGGGGCAAACGGGAGCTGCTCCCAGGAGGAACCCGGGGGGATCCAGGATCTCCCCCCGCAAGCAGGATCCTGAAGGCTCCCTCCGCATCCCCGCAGTCCCACGGTGGTGGCTTCTCCCTTGTCCCTTGCAGTTCTTCGACCGCCTGAAGCTGTTCTGGATGCCGGCGAAGCACCAGCCCGATTTCATCTACCTGCGGCACGTGCCCCTGCGGAAGGTGCACTTCTTCACCTTGATCCAGCTCCTCTGCCTCGTCCTGCTCTGGGCCATCAAGGCGTCCCGGGCTGCCATCATCTTCCCCATGATGGTAAGAGCCGGCGGTGCTGGCGGGGAGCTGCAGCATCACCTCCGGCCTCACTGGCCTCTCCGGCTCGCGCAGGTCCTGGCGCTCGTCTTCGTCCGGAAGGTGATGGATTTCTGCTTCTCCAAGCGGGAGCTCAGCTTCCTCGATGACCTCGTGCCGGAGAGCAAGAAGAAGAGGTTGGACGACGCCAAAAACGAAGCCAAAGAAGAGGAGGTAACGCCGGCTGCGAGCCGGGCATCACCCTCGGGCTGCCAGGCTGCCCCTGGCCTGGCAGGGGAAAGAACAGGACTAAATGGAGCCCACATCGCAGCCTGTTCTTCATCAGCACTGAGCTTAGCGCTTCAATTATGGGGTATTCCTCAAGCTGGGTTTCTGCTGCTCCCAGCGGTGCTTATTGCCATGGGGGGGTTTGCTCGTGACCATTGCCTTGGTGCGGGAGGTCCTTCCCCTGCTGCTGTCGGGCAGGAGAGGGCAGCTCCCAATGGGTTTCCTGGGCCTGGATTTGTCCCTTTCACCGCAGGAGTCCCGCAAGATGATGGAAGCTGCTGCTGCCAGCTCAGTTCAGCTGCGCCTGCTGGGCAAGAGCAGCAAAGCGGGTGTCCCACAGCCAAGCAGTGACAGGTACGGCCCCAAGGGCCGGGATCCCCGGCAGCGTTAACTGGAAGGGGTTCGGGTCCGTGCTCTCCTCTTGCACCTCCCTTGAGCATCCCCCAGGACCCGGGTGGGCGGGCGCATGGGTATGGGCAGCGGTGCAGGAGGTGATGGAGGGCTCAGCTCTGACCCCAAGCCTCGCGTCCCCAATGACTTTATGGTACCTGGAGGTGCTCGGGCTCAAGCCCGAGGAGCTGCGGGCGGGATCCTGTGGGGCTGATCCCTAAACCCCCTCTTGTGGGGCTGACCCCTAAAACCCCTCTTGTAGGGCTGACCCCTAAACCCCTCTTTTGGGGATGACCCCTAAACCCCTCTTTTGGGGATGACCCCTAAACACCTCTTATAGGGCTGATCCCTAAACCCCCTCTTGTAGGGCTGACCCCTAAACCCTTCTTGTAGGGCTGACCCCTAAACCCCCTCCTGTGGGGCTGACCCCTAAACCCCTCTTGTAGGGCTGACCCCTAAAACACCTCCTGTGGGGCTGACCCCTAAAACACCTCCTGTGGGGCTGACCCCTAAACCCCCTCTTGTAGGGCTGACCCCTAAACCCCTCTCGTAGGGCTGACCCCTGAACCCCCTCTTGTGGGGCTGACCCCTAAAACACCTCACATAGGGCTGACCCCTAAACGCCTCTTATAGGGCTGACCCCTAAACCCTTCTTGTGGGGCTGACCCCTAAAACACCTCACATAGGGCTGACCCCTAAACCCTTCTTGTGGGGCTAACCCCTAAACCCCCTCCTGTGGGGCTGACCTCTAAACCCCCCTCGTGGGGCTGACCCCTAAACCCCCTCTTGTGGGGCTGACCCCTAAAACACCTCACATAGGGCTGACCCCTAACCCCCCCTTGCAGGGCCGACCCCTCTGAGATCAACATCTCGGACGAGATGCCCAAGACGGCCGTGTGGAAAGCGCTCACCATGGACGCGGAGCCGCTCTGAGCGCGGTAACGGACGGGTGCCCGTGGGGCCGCCCCCCTGCTCCGCTTGCGAAGAGCCAGCGGCCCCCTCGGCCCCGCTGCGCTCCCCGTCTCCCTCTCCCCCATCCCGGTTTTCCCGTTCAGGAGCCTGGATCCGGACGGGAGGAGGCCGTGCTCAGGGATGCTCCAACCGGCACGGGGAGAAGCCGCGCCTGGCACCGGAGGCTTCCCCTGCACGCCATGGGGATGCCTTTGAGTCGCCCTCAACGTGCTCCAGGCGTTCCGTGTCCTTGCCCGAGCTGAGGACCCGGGGGGCCCCACGGGAGCTGGGTGCTCATGTGTGGGGCGGTGCCGAGCGGCCCCGCTGCCCCCCCTCTGTTTTATACCAATTCCTCCGTTCCTGCGCGTTCTTGGGTCCCAAACGTGCACGCGGGATGTACACCCCCATCCTCTGCTCTGCTTGACGCCGTCTGTGCTGCTGCTGCTGCTTTCCGCCACGGCTCCGTGCTTTAGCTCCGTTGGGAGCATCCAAGGAGTTGGGTTGAGGCCGAGGAAAAGCCTTTGCTCCCCATGCTCCAGGTGGACATCAGAGTCTGTTCAACCCATCAGCCCTTGTCCCATCGCTCCAGTCCCTGATGCAGGCCCCTCTCCAGCATCCTTGGAGCCCCCTTCAGACACTGGAAGCTGCTCTGCTCCAGCCCCAATGTTCCCAGCCTGGCTCCTATGGGAGCTGCTCCAGCCCCTGAGCATCCTCCTCTTGTATCTGGAAGAGCGAAGCTCCCCATGGCCTCAGTGGCACAAGCACCAGTCCTGGTGCTGCTGCACGTCCCCAGGCCCTGCTCGGTGTCACAGGAGGCTTCTGCTCTCACACAACATCCAAAGGCGACCCTGCTTCATGGGGGCTCCTATAGGCAAGTGCCAGGGACCCAAAACCTGTGCACGGGTCACTGCTGCTCCTGGGGGGTGGTTGAGGGGGTTTGGGTTGGGTTGGCTCGGTTTGCGTTGGGTTTGTTTGGGTTGTGTTGGTTTAGGTTGGGTTGGGTTGAGTTGGTTTGCTTTGGGTTGGTTCGGTTTGGGTTGGTTTGGGCTGGGTTGGGTCAGGTGGGGTTGGGTTGGGTTGATTTACATTGGATTGGGGTGGGTTGGGTTAGTTCAGTTTGGTTTGGGTTGTGTTGGTTTGGTTTAGGTTGATTTGGGTTGGTTTAGGTTGGGTTGGGTTGGGTTGCTTTGGGTTGGGTTGGGTTAGTTCAGTTTGGGTTGGGTTGGGTTGGTTTAGGTTGATTTGGGTTGGGTTGGGTTGGTTTAGGTTGATTTGGGTTGGGTTGGTTCAGTTTGGTTTGGGTTGGTTCGGTTTGGGTTGGGTTGGTTTTGCTTGGGTTGGGTTAGGTTGGGTTGGTTCAGTTTGGTTTGGTTTAGGTTGGGTTGAGTTAGGTTGGGTTGGTTCAGTTTGGTTTGGGTTAGGTTGGGTTGTGTTGGTTTAGGTTGGGTTGGGTTGGGTTGGTTTGGGTTAGGTTGGTTTGGTTCAGTTTGGTTTGGGTTGGTTTGGTTTAGGTTGGTTTGGGTTGGGTTGGTTTATTTTGGGTTGGTTTGGGTTGGTTTAGGTTGGGTTGGGTTGGTTTAGGTTGGGTTGGGTTGGTTCAGTTTGGTTTGGGTAAGGTTGGTTTGGGTTAGGTTGGGTTGGTTTAGGTTGGGTTGGGTTGGTTTAGGTTGGGTTGGTTTAGGTAGGTTTGGTTTAGGTTGGTTTGGTTTAGGTTGGGTTGGTTTAGGTTGGGTTGGTTTAGGTTGCATTGGTTTGGTTTGGTTTAGGTTGGGTTGGTTTAGGTTGGGTTGGGTTGGGTTGGTTCAGTTTGGTTTGGGTAAGGTTGGTTTGGGTTAGGTTGGGTTGGTTTAGGTTCGGTTGGGTTGGTTTAGGTTGGGTTGGTTTAGGTAGGTTTGGTTTAGGTTGGGTTGGTTTAGGTTGGGTTGGTTTAGGTTGGGTTGGTTTAGGTTGGGTTGGTTTAGGTTGCATTGGTTTGGTTTGGTTTAGGTTGGGTTGGTTTAGGTTGGGTTGGGTTGGTTTAGGTTGGGTTGGTTTAGGTTGGGTTGGTTTGCTTTAGGTTGCGTTGGTTTACTTTAGGTTGGGTTGGTTTAGGTTGGGTTGGTTCAGTTTGGTTTGGGTAAGGTTGGGTTGGGTTGGTTTAGGTTGGGTTGCGTCGGTCGGTTTGGTGCTGCTGGGCTGAAGTGGACTCATTTGGTGCCTGCCTGGCAGGGGCTGGAGCTGGATGAGCTTTAAGGCCCTTCCCACCCCACCCCATGCCATGATCATGATCCAGTGATTCCCATTCAGAGCCAGGCGGCAGCAGCAGGGCTTCACCTGGAGGCTCCCCTGCTCCCCACTGGCACCAGGAGCTTGGTGCTGCCATCGCAGCAGCAAGAGGAGCTGACGGGGGGCACCGGCCCTCACCGATCCCAAAGGCAGGCAGCGGGAGCACGGATGCTTCCCCAGGCACCAGGAAACACATCCCCACCACTGACCCTTCAATCCCGCACTGGTTTCCAACCCCTCGCTCGCTTGGCCTCCGGACCCTAAATGCACCCACATCGATCCCAAGCTTCCCCCTGATCCCATCCTGAGTTCCTCCAGTGCCCAGCATCCCCCTGTACAGCTCCATCCATGGGGCTCTCCAGACCCTTGTGGGGCAGGGACATTTGGGGATGCTGATGGGGCTTGGGGCCACTGTGGGGCGACCCACGTGGGGAGCCACAATGGGGGGCTCTGGGGCTCACCCAAGGGGTCCCTCTGGCACCCCACACCACAGGGGGTATTCCAGTGGCTCTCCACGTCCTGGGGACCCTGGGCCGTGCTGGGCTGCGGTGCCCTTCTCTGTGGGCAGCCTTAAGGGATCCTGGGGTGCCCGATTGTGATGGAGACCCCCAAAGCTGGTCCCTGCCCTGCTCCCCATAGGCTGCATGTGGGGCTGTTGCTATGGCAACGATGGATGTGCTTTAGCGGCACAGCCCCACAGTTGGGATCCGTGAGCATCCTCCGGGTGCTCCTTGCCCCTCTTGTTGTGCCCCATCCCTTGTGTGAGCGCTTGGCACAGCCTGGGGGGGGGGTAGGGGGGGCTTTATCCGCCCCACACAAGGGCTCAGGAGGATCCTGCCCCACGGTATCGACAGCAACACCCGCGCTTGCTGCGGGTGATAACCCCTGGGTGCGAGCGGAGCCTGAGGCCAGCTCCGTGTCCAGGCTCTCCCCTCCCTTCTCCCCTATCAGCAAGGAGAGGAGAAGGCTCCTGAAGCGGAGACCCGAGAGCAGCTCCAGAGCCTGGAGGGGCTGCAGGGAACCTGGAGAGGGGCTTGGGACAAGGGATGGAGGGACAGGGACAGGCCAAGGGGAATGGCTTGAACCTGCCAGGGGGGAGACTGAGATGAGCTCTGGGGCAGAAGCTCTTCCCTGGGAGGGTGCTGAGGCGCTGGCACAGGGTGCCCAGAGAAGCTGTGGCTGCCCCATCCCTGGACCCTGGCAGGGACCTGGCCCAACCACAGCCCCCAGTGCCCCCCCCCAAGGAAGATACGAGGCAGGAGTTTACCCCCCCCCAGCTTTATTCCCAGAGCCCCAGCTCTGTCCAGGCTCCATGGGCAGCATCAGCAGGGCCAGGTCCCCACACTGGGCACCAGTGCGTCTGTCCATGGGGCTGGGGGTCTGCCTGGGTGGCCGTGGGTGCAGCTGGGTCCACCAGTTGGGGTCCAGGGGTCTGTCCATGGGTCCATGTGGGGGTCTGTCCATGGTCTGTGTGTCCATGCGTGGGTCTGTGTCCGTCCATAGATCACGGTTGGGGGTGTCACCTGCCCCCCACTATGACATGCAGGTACTGCGGCACGTTGTCTGTGGGTCCGTCCATGTGTCCGTGGGTCTGTCCGTGGGTTTGCGTGTCCATGTGTCTGTGGGTCCGTCCGTCCATCCATGGGTCCATGGGGTGCCCATGGGGGTCACTTGCCCCTGGCCATGACCCGCAGGTACTGCAGTCCATGGGTCTGTCCATCTGTCTGTGTGTCCATCCATGGGTCCGTCCGTGTGTCCATGTGTCCATCCATGGGTCTGTCCTTTGTCCGTGGGTCCATCCATGGGTCTGTCTGTGGGTCCATCCATGGGTCTGTCCTTATGTCCATGGGTCCATCCCTGTGCCCATGGGTCCATCCATGGGTCCGTCCCTGTGTCCATGGGTCCATCCATGGGTCTGTCTGTATGTCCATCCATGGGTCTGTCCTTGTGTCCATGGGTCCATCCATGGGTCTGTCTGTGGGTCCATCCATGGGTCTGTCCTTGTGTCCATCCATGGGTCTGTGTGTCCATGGGTCCATCCATGGGTCTGTCCTTGTGTCCATCCATGGGTCTGTCTGTGTGTCCATATGTCCATCCATGGGTCTGTCCTTATGTCCATGGGTCCATCCCTGTGTCCGTGTGTCCATCCATGGGTCTGTCCCTGTGTCCGTGGGTCCATCCATGGGTCCATCCCTGTGTCCGTAGGTCCATCCATGGGTCCGTCCTTGTGTCCATGTGTCCACCAATGGGTCTGTCCCTGTGTCTGTGTGTCCATCCATGGGTCCGTCCCTGTGTCCGTGGGTCCATCCATGGGTCTGTGTGTGTGTCCATCCATGGGTCTGTCCGTGTGTCCATCCATGGGTCCGTCCCTGTGTCCGTGTGTCCATCCATGGGTCTGTGTGTGTGTCCATCCATGGGTCTGTCCGTGTGTCCATCCATGGGTCCATCCCTGTGTCTGTGTGTCCATCCCTGTGTCCGTCCCTGTGTCCGTGGGTCCATCCATGGGTCTATGGGTCCATCCATGGGTCTGTCTGTGTGTCCATCCATGGGTCCATCCCTGTGTCCGTGTGTCCATCCATGGGTCCATCCCTGTGTCCGTGGGTCCATCCATGGGGTGCCCATGGGCTCACTTGCCCCCGGCCATCACCCGCAGGTACTGCAGCGCGTTGCGGGCAGCCTGGGCGCGGGCGCCGGCGCGCGATGGGGCCGCCCCATGGCACACGGTGGCCGGTTGGGTCGAGAGCTCCACCAGGCACTGGTGCAGGCCACTGAGGCTCAGCGCGTCTGGGGGGGACAGGGACAGGTCAGTGACCCCCAACCCTCACACACCCCTGCCCAAGAGCAGGCTGCACCCATGGGTGCCCCAGTGCTGAGCACACGGACACCCATGGCCATGGGTGCCACATGGTCCATGTGGCATCAAAGGTGCCACAGCCTATGGGGGGCTCATGGGCATCCATGGGCTGGGGTACCCATAGGTGCCCAAACCCTAAGCACATGGGTGTCAATGGGTGTTCATAGGGGGCTCATGGGTGTCCATGGGCTGGGGTACCCATAGGTGCCCAAACCCTAAGCACATGGGTGTCAATGGGTGTTCATAGGGGGCTCATGGGCATCCATGGGCTGGGGTACCCATAGGTGCCCAAATCCTAAGCACATGGGTGTCAATGGGTGTTCATAGGGGGCTCATGGGTGTCCATGGGCTGGGGTACCCATAGGTGCCCAAACCCTAAGCACATGGGTGTCAATGGGTGTTCATAGGGGGGGCTCATGGGTGTCCATGGGCTGGGGTACCCATAGGTGCCCAAACCCTAAGCACATGGGTGTCAATGGGTGTTCAGGGGGGGCTCATGGGTGTCCATGGGCTGGGGTACCCATAGGTGCCCAAATCCTAAGCACATGGGTGTCAATGGGTGGTCATGGGGGCTCATGGGTGTCCATGGGCTGGGGTACCCATAGGTGCCCAAATCCTAAGCACATGGGTGTCAATGGGTGTTCATAGGGGGCTCATGGGTGTCCATGGGCTGGGGTACCCATAGGTGCCCAAACCCTAAGCACATGGGTGTCAATGGGTGTTCAGGGGGGGCTCATGGGTGTCCATGGGCTGGGGTACCCATAGGTGCCCAAATCCTAAGCACATGGGTGTCAATGGGTGTTCAGGGGGGGCTCATGGGTGTCCATGGGCTGGGGTACCCATAGGTGCCCAAACCCTAAGCACATGGGTGTCAATGGGTGTTCATAGGGGGTTCATGGGCGTCCATGGGCTGGGGTACCCATAGGTGCCCAAATCCTAAGCACATGGGTGTTAATAGGTGTCCATGGGGGGCTCAAGCACCCATAGGTGCCCAAACCCTGAGCTCATGGGTGTCCATGTGGGGCTCATGGCTGCCCATGGAAGACTTGTGGGTGTCCATAGGCTGGGGCACTCATAAGCGCCCAAACCCTAAACCCATGGGGGGCTCATGGTGTCCATGGGCTGTGGCACCCATGGGTACCCAAACCCTGAGCTCATTGTGTCCACGGGCTGTGGCACCCATGGGTGCCCCAACCCTAAGCCCATGCGTGTCCATGGGCTACGGCACCCATGGGTACCCAAACCCTGAGCCCACAGGTCCCACGGCTCCCTCCCGCACCCAGGGGCACCCATAGGGTGCGCGGTGCTCACCGATGTCGAGGTAGCTGATGGCGAAGCTCTGCTCCTCGGAGAGCTCCTGCAGCAGGGCGCAGGCGCCCGCACCCATGGGTGCCAGGGGGTGGCTCCGCAGCTGAAGCATCTTCTCACCCACCGAGTTCCGCAGCGAATCCCAGGTGCAGCCGGGGGCCCGGCCCCGCAGCCCCTCCAGCCGGGGGCACCCCTGGGGGGGGCACGGGGTGAATGGGGACCCCCCAGCACCCCGTGGGGAGCTGGCAGCTCAGGGACCCTCCACACACCCCCATAGGGTGCCCATGTCCCCATTAACTCCTAAGGATGCTCTGGGTGCCTGCATCCCCCGTTATCCCTCAGGATGCTCTGGGTGCCTGCATCCCCCGTTATCCCTCAGGATGCTCTGGGTGCCTGCATCCCCCCGTTATCCCTCAGGATGCTCTGGGTGCCTGCATCCCCCATTATCCCTCAGGATGCTCTGGGTGCCTGCATCCCCCCGTTATCCCTCGGGATGCTCTTGGTGCCTGCATCCCCCGTTATCCCTCAGGATTCTCTGGGTGCCTGCATCCCCCATTATCCCTCAGGATGCTCTGGGTGCCTGCATCCCCCATTATCCCTCAGGATGCTCTGGGTGCCTGCATCCCCCCGTTATCCCTCGGGATGCTCTGGGTGCCTGCATCCCCCCGTTATCCCTCGGGATGCTCTTGGTGCCTGCATCCCCCGTTATCCCTGGGGATGCTCTGGGTGCCTGCATCCCCCCGTTATCCCTCAGGATGCTCTGGGTGCCTGCATCCCCCTGCTATCCCTTGGGATGCTCTGGGTGCCTGCATCCCCCCGCTATCCCTCAGGATGCTCTGGGTGCCTGCATCCCCCTGCTATCCCTTGGGATGCTCTGGGTGCCTGCATCCCCCCGCTATCCCTTGGGATGCTCTGGGTGCCTACATCCCCCATTATCCCCTCAGGATGCTCTGGGTGCCTGCATCCCCCCGTTATCCCTGGGGATGCTCTGGGTGCCTGCATCGCCCCGTTATCCCTCGGGATGCTCTGGGTGCCTGCATCCCCCGTTATCCCTTGGGATGCTCTGGGTGCCTGCATCCCCCGTTATCCCTTGGGATGCTCTTGGTGCCTGCATCCCCCCGTTATCCCTGGGGATGCTCTTGGTGCCTGCATCCCCCCATTATCCCTCAGGATGCTCTGGGTGCCTGCATCCCCCCGTTATCCCTGGGGATGCTCTGGGTGCCTGCATCGCCCCGTTATCCCTCGGGATGCTCTGGGTGCCTGCATCCCCCATTATCCCTTGGGATGCTCTGGGTGCCTGCATCCCCCGTTATCCCTTGGGATGCTCTTGGTGCCTGCATCCCCCCGTTATCCCTGGGGATGCTCTTGGTGCCTGCATCCCCCGTTATCCCTCGGGATGCTCTGGGTGCCTGCATCCCCCGTTATCCCTTGGGATGCTCTGAGTGCCTGCATCCCCCATTATCCCTCGGGATGCTCTGGGTGCCTGCATCCCCCATTATCCCTCGGGATGCTCTTGGTGCCTGCATCCCCCGTTATCCCTGGGGATGCTCTGGGTGCCTGCATCCCCCCGTTATCCCTGGGGATGCTCCGGCAGTACCATGGAGAACTGATCCTCCTCCACCTCGGCCTCGCTGCCCTCCCGCTGCTCCATGGGCACGTTGTGGATCCGAACCAGCATCTTGGCGGCCGCGTTGCGCTTGGCCAGCTTCTTGGAGGTACCACTGCCTGCAGGGGGGGGGAACAGGGACAGGGACGGGGGTGAGCCCATTGCCTGCTCTGTGCCCCCCCCCTCATTGATGGGGACATCGGGGGTGCCCCATAGCCCCCCCATAGCCCCACCGATCTCCACGAAGCGCTCCACGCGGCAGGTCATGGTGAACTCCTTGCGATGCGCCGGGCCCGACTCCTGCGTCACCGTGTACTCGGGCAGGCGCCAGCCCTTCTGCACCACCAGCTCCTGCGGGGCCACGGGGCAGGGATGGGGTCAGAGGGCTCCTGTGCCACCCGCACGGGCACAAACAGCCCCAGAATGGGGATAAAGGACATCAAAATGGGGATAAAGGACACCAAAATGGGGATAAAGGACATCAAAATGGGGATAAAGGACATCAAAATGGGGATAAACAGCCCCAAAATGGGCATAAAGGACATCAAAATGGGGATAAACAGCCCCAGAATGGGGATAAAGGACATCAAAATGGGGATAAAGGACATGAAAAAGCGGATAAACGACATCAAAATGGGGATAAACAGCCCCGAAATGGGGATAAAGGACATCAAAATGGGGATAAACAGCCCCAAAATGGGCATAAAGGACATCAAAATGGGGATTAACAGCCCCAAAATGGGGATAAAGGACATCAAAATGGGGATAAAGGACATCAAAATGGGGATAAACAGCCCCAGAACGGGGATAAAGGACATCAAAATGGGGATAAAGGACATGAAAAAGCGGATAAACGACATCAAAATGGGGATAAACAGCCCCGAAATGGGGATAAACGACATCAAAATGGGGATAAACAGCCCCAGAATGGGGATAAAGGACATCAAAATGGGGATAAAGGACATCAAAATGGGGATAAACAGCCCCAAAATGGGCATAAAGGACATCAAAATGGGGATAAACAGCCCCAAAATGGGGACAAAGGACATCAAAATGGGGATAAAGGACATCAAAATGGGGATTAACAGCCCCAAAATGGGGATAAAGGACATCAAAATGGGGATAAAGGACATCAAAATGGGGATTAACAGCCCCAAAATGGGGATAAAGGACATCAAAATGGGGATAAAGGACATCAAAATGGGGATAAAAGACATCAAGATGGGGATAAACAGCCCCAAAATGGGGATAAAGGACATCAAAATGGGGATAAAGTACATCAAAATGGGGATAAACAGCCCCAAAATGGGCATAAAGGACATCAAAATGGGGATAAACAGCCCCAAAATGGGGACAAAGGACATCAAAATGGGGATAAAAGACATCAAGATGGGGATAAACAGCCCCAAAATGGGGATAAAGGACATCAAAATGGGGATAAAGGACATCAAAATGGGGATTAACAGCCCCAAAATGGGCATAAATGACACCCAAATGGTGACAAATGACATCAAAATGGGCATATATGATTTCAAAGTGGGGATAAAGGACATCAAAATGGGGATAAATGACACCCAAATGGGGATCAATGATACCAAAATGGGGATAAACAGCCTCAAAATGGGGATAAATGACACCCAAATGGAGATAAATGACATCCAAATGGGGATAAATGATACCAAAATGGGGATAAACAGCCCCAGAATGGGGATAAATGACACCTAAATGGGGACAAATGATACCAAAATGGGGATAAACAGCCCCAAAATGGGGATAAATGACACCCAAATGGAGATAAATGACATCAAAATGGGGATAAATGACACCAAAATGGGGATAAATACCAAAATGGGGATAAACAGCCCCAAAATGGGGATAAATGACACCTAAATGGGGATAAATGACATCAAAATGGGGATAAATGATATCAAAATGGGGATAAATGATACCAAAATAGGGATAAATGACACCAAAATAGGGATAAACAGCCCAAAATGGGGCTAAATGACATCAAAATGGGGATAAATGATACCAAAACAGGGATAAATGATACCAAAATAGGGCTAAACAGCCCCAAAATGGGGATAAATGACACTAAAATGGGGATAACCAACACCAAAGCAGGAATAACTGTCCCCAAATGGTTCTCCCTCCCCAAAACAGGGATACCCATCTCCGGAATGGGGATAACTGGGCCTGAAATGGAAATAAATGGGGAGAACCGACACCAGAAGGGGGATAACTGACACAAAAATTAGGAGAGCTGTCCCCAAAATAGGGATAACTGTCCCCAAAATGGGTCTCCATCACCAAAATGGGGATAACTGTCCCCAAAATGGGTCTCCATCACCAAAATGGGGATAACTGCCCCCAAAATGGGTCTCCATCACCAAAATGGGGATAACTGTGCCCAAAATGGGTCTCCATCACCAAAATGGGGATAACTGTCCCCAAAATGGGTCTCCATCACCAAAATGGGGATAACTGTCCCCAAAATGGGTCTCCATCACCAAAATAGGGATAACTGTGCCCAAAATGGGTCTCCATCACCGAAATGGGGATAACTGTCCCCAAAATGGGTCTCCATCACCAAAATGGGGATAACTGCCCCCAAAATGGGTCTCCATCACCAAAATGGGGATAACTGTGCCCAAAATGGGTCTCCATCACCAAAATGGGGATAACTGTCCCCAAAATGGGTCTCCATCACCAAAATAGGGATAACTGTCCCCAAAATGGGTCTCCACACCAAAATGGGGATAACTGTGCCCAGATGAGGAAAACTGACCCCAAAATGGGGATAAATGACCCCAAAATGGGGATAAATATCCCCAAAATAGAAATAACTGTCCTCAGCCAGAGAGAAACATCCCCAAACTGTGCATAAATGTCCTAAAATGGGGATAAGAGTTCCTGAAAGAGGGATAACCCCCACCAAAATGGGGATGAACATCCCCAAACTAGAACTGTCCTCAAAACGGGTCCCCTGTCCCAAACAAAACAGGGATAACCATCCCCAAAACAGGGATAACAGCCCCAAAACAGGGATAACCATCCCCAAAACAGGGATAACTGCCCCAAAACAGGGATAACCATTCCCAAAACATGGATAACAGCTCCAAAACAGGGATAACCATTCCCCAAAACAGGGATAACCATCCCCAAAACAGGGATAACCATTCCCAAAACAGGGATAACGGCCCCAAAACAGGATAACCATTCCCAAACAGGGATAACAATTCCCCAAAAACAGGGATAATGGCCCCAAAACAGGGATAACCATTCCCCAAAACAGGGATAACCATCCCCAAAACAGGGATAACCATTCCCAAAACAGGGATAACCATCCCCAAAACAGGGATAACCATTCCCAAAACAGGGATAACCATTCCCAAACAGGGATAACCATTCCCAAACAGGGATAACGGCCCCAAAACAGGGATAACCATCCCCACAACAGGGATAACCATCCCCAAAACAGGGATAACCATCCCCAAAACAAGGATAACAGCCCCAAAACAGGGATAACCATTCCCAAACAGGGATAACCATTCCCAAACAGGGATAACCATTCCCCAAAACAGGGAAAACCATTCCCAAACAGGGATAACCATTCCCAAACAGGGATAACGGCCCCAAAACAGGGATAACCATTCCCAAAACAGGGATAACCATTCCCAAACAGGGATAACCATTCCCAAAACAGGGATAACCATTCCCAAACAGGGATAACCATTCCCAAAACAGGGATAACAGCCCCAAACAGGGATAACCATTCCCCAAAACAGGGATAACCATTCCCAAAACAGGGATAACCATTCCCCAAAACAGGGATAACCATTCCCAAACAGGGATAACCATTCCCCAAAACAGGGATAACCATCCCCAAAACAGGGATAACCATTCCCAAAACAGGGATAACGGCCCCAAAACAGGGATAACCATTCCCAAACAGGGATAACCATTCCCCAAAAACAGGGATAATGGCCCCAAAACAGGGATAACCATTCCCAAACAGGGATAACCATTCCCCAAAACAGGGATAACCATTCCCCAAACAGGGATAACCATTCCCAAACAGGGATAATGGCCCCAAAACAGGGATAACCATTCCCAAACAGGGATAACCATTCCCCAAACAGGGATAACCATTCCCCAAAACAGGGATAACCATTCCCAAACAGGGATAACCATTCCCAAACAGGGATAATGGCCCCAAAACAGGGATAACCATTCCCAAACAGGGATAACCATTCCCAAACAGGGATAATGGCCCCAAAACAGGGATAACCATTCCCAAACAGGGATAACCATTCCCAAACAGGGATAATGGCCCCAAAACAGGGATAACCATTCCCAAACAGGGATAACCATTCCCCAAACAAGGATAACGGTCCCATGGGGGGGGTCCGTGTCCCCTCTGCCCCCTACAGTGTCACCCACCTGCAGGGCCCCCACGGGGTTGCACTCGGCCTGGGGGGGGGCCACGGGGCTCTTCATGTCCATGGGGGTGCCCCTGGTGTGGGGGGGGAGATGGGCACAGAGTGAGGGGGGGGGCCCAGGGCACACCAGGACCCCCCCCATTGGGGTATTGGGGGGCAGGGGTTGGGGGGGGACACACGTTGGGTGCCCCCCACCCATTACCTGGGGGAGGGGGGGGGCACAGTGGGTGCTGGGGGGGGCGCCTCAGCCGGGGGCTCTGGGAGGGAAGGAGAGCTTGGGGAGAGAAGGGGAGAGGTTAACACTGACCCCCCCAGTTCCCATGGGACACCCACATCCCCCCCGGCACCCCAATTCCCATGGGACACCCACATCCCCCCCGGCACCCCAATTCCCATGGGACACCCACATCCCCCCCGGCACCCCAATTCCCATGGGACACCCACATCCCCCCCGGCACCCCAATTCCCACGGGACACCCACATCCCCCCCCGGCACCCCAATTCCCACGGGACACCCACATCCCCCCTGGCACCCCAATTCCCACGGGACACCCACATCCCACCCCGGCACCCCAATTCCCACGGGACACCCACATCCCCCCCCTGGCACCCCAATTCCCACGGGACACCCACATCCCCCCCTGGCACCCCAATTCCCACGGGACACCCACATCCCCCCCCGGCACCCCAATTCCCACGGGACACCTACATCCCCCCCTGGCACCCCAATTCCCACAGGACACCCACATCCCCCCCGGCACCCCAATTCCCATGGGACACCCACATCCCCCCCTGGCACCCCAGTTCCCATGGGACACCCACATCCCCCCCGGCACCCCAGTTCCCATGGGACACCCACATCCCCCCCCGGCACCCCAATTCCCATGGGACACCCACATCCCCCCCGGCACCCCAATTCCCATGGGACACCCACATCCCCCCTGGCACCCCAATTCCCATGGGACACCCACATCCCCCCCCAGCCCCCCCCGTTCCCATGGGACACCCACATCCCCCCCTGGCACCCCAATTCCCACAGGACACCCACATCCCCCCCTGGCACCCCAATTCCCACAGGACACCCACATCCCCCCCTGGCACCCCAATTCCCATGGGACACCCACATCCCCCCCCGGCACCCCAATTCCCACGGGACACCCACATCCCCCCCTGGCACCCCAATTCCCACAGGACACCCACATCCCCCCCGGCACCCCAATTCCCATGGGACACCCACATCCCCCCCTGGCACCCCAGTTCCCCATGGGACACCCACATCCCCCCCGGCACCCCAGTTCCCATGGGACACCCACATCCCCCCCCGGCACCCCAATTCCCATGGGACACCCACATCCCCCCCGGCACCCCAATTCCCATGGGACACCCACATCCCCCCCTGGCACCCCAATTCCCATGGGACACCCACATCCCCCCCCAGCCCCCCCCGTTCCCATGGGACACCCACATCCCCCCCTGGCACCCCAATTCCCACAGGACACCCACATCCCCCCCTGGCACCCCAATTCCCACAGGACACCCACATCCCCCCCTGGCACCCCAATTCCCATGGGACACCCACATCCCCCCCTGGCACCCCAATTCCCATGGGACACCCACATCCCCCCCTGGCACCCCAATTCCCATGGGACACCCACATCCCCCCCCGGCACCCCAATTCCCATGGGACACCCACATCCCCCCCTGGCACCCCAATTCCCACAGGACACCCACATCCCCCCCCAGCCCCCCCCCATTCCCATGGGACACCCACATCCCCCCCAGCACCCCCAATTCTCTTGGCTCCCCTAAAACACTCCCCCCCCCCTGCACCCCCAGACCTGCCTGGGCACCCTCAACACCCCCCCCCAAATCCATCTGAACTCCACAAACCCCCCCAGATCCCTTGGGATGCTCAATCCCCTGCATCCCCCATCACCCTGGGTACCCCCAAACCCATGTGAGCTCCCTAAATCCCTTGGGATGCTCAGTCCCCTGCATCCCCCATCACCCTGGGCACCCCCAAACCCATCTGTGCTCCCTAAATCCCTTGGGATGCTCAATCCCTGCCTGCATCCCCCATCACCCTGGGCACCCCCAAACCCATCTGTGCTCCCTAAATCCCTTGGGATGCTCAATCCCTTGCATCCCCCATCACTCTGGGTACCCCCAAGCCCCCCTGGATGCTCTCACCCCCCCAAGGACCACTGGACCTGGGTACCTCCATCACCCTGGGTACCACCCCAGCACCCCAAATCTCCCTCCAACCCCTTCCCGTGCTGCACCCTGACCCCCACCCATGAACCCCCAGCACCCTGGGGTCCCCCCCCTCACCTGGGCTCCTCGGGGGGGGTGGCCTCCAGCATGTCCCCCCCTTTGAGCAGCTTCAGGGCCACCTCGGCCGCTTTGTGCTTCGCCGCCTTCTTGCTGGGTCCCTGCCCTGGGGCACCCATTGGGTGAGCTGGAGGGGTGGGGGGGGTGCAACACCCAGGGTCCCCCCCAGAGTTCTCATTGACTCCCAGTTCCCTTGGGACACCCAGATCCCAGGTAATCCCTCCATCCCAACCCACTTTCTGGGGTCCCAATGGATCGCTGAGCACCCCAAGCATGGGGATCCCAGATGATCCCCCCACCTCAACCCACTTTTGGGGTCCCAATGGATCCCTGAGCATCCCAAGCATGGGGATCCCAGATGATCCCCCCACCTCAACCCACATTTGGGGTCCCAATGGATCGCTGAGCACCCCAAGCATGGGGATCCCAGATGATCCCCCCACCTCAACCCACTTTTGGGGTTCCCAATGGATCCCTGAGCACCCCAAGCATGGGGATCCCAGATGATCCCCCCACCTCAACCCACTTTTGGGGTTCCCAATGGATCCCTGAGCACCCCAAGCATCGGGATCCCAGATGATCCCCCCACCTCAACCCACTTTTGGGGTCCCAATGGATCCCTGAGCACCCCAAGCATCGGGATCCCAGATGATCCCCCCCACCTCAACCCACGTTTGGGGCTCCCAATGGAGCATTCCAAGCACCAGGATGCCAGCCCATCCCTGAGGGCTCCCAACGGGATACCTCCCACCAGGACCCCCCCAGCACATCCCCACCGTGTCCTCCCTGCCCTCTCCCTGCATCCCAGCCAAGCGGGACGGGGATGGACGCAGGGCGGGAGGGGGGTGCTGGTACCCACCGGTGCAGCTGATGTCCCCCACGGTGACTCGGAAGGTGAAGTTGGGCTGGTGGGCCTGGCCCTCGGCCTTCAGCAGGTCGTAGCCCGGGGTCTTCCCTATGCGAGTGCCATATTCCTGCAGGAGGCTGATGGGCGTCTTCCCGGGATTGGCGGCCAGCATCTGCTCCAGGCTAGGGACAGGGCTGGAGCAGCCCAGCATCACCAACAGCGTGGGGGCATCACCAACAGTGTGGGGGCATCACCAACAGTGTGGGGACAGGGGGGCATCACCAACAGCGTGGGGGCATCACCAACAGTGTGGGGACATCACCAACAGCGTGGGGACATCACCAACAGCGTGGGGACATCACCAACAGCGTGGGGGCATCACCAACAGTGTGGGGGCATCACCAACAGTGTGGGGACATCACCAACAGTGTGGGGACAGGGGGGCATCACCAACAGTGTGGGGGCATCACCAACAGTGTGGGGACAGGGGGGCATCACCAACAGTGTGGGGGCATCACCAACAGTGTGGGGACAGGGGGGCATCACCAACAGTGTGGGGGCATCACCAACAGTGTGGGGACAGGGGGGCATCACCAACAGTGTGGGGACAGGGGGGCATCACCAACAGCGTGGGGGTATCACCAACAGTGTGGGGGCATCACCAACAGTGTGGGGACAGGGGGGCATCACCAACAGTGTGGGGGCATCACCAACAGCATGGGGACAGGGGGGCATCACCAACAGCGTGGGGACATCACCAACAGCATGGGGACAGGGGGGCATCACCAACAGTGTGGGGGCATCACCAACAGCATGGGGACAGGGGGGCATCACCAACAGCGTGGGGACATCACCAACAGCATGGGGACAGGGGGACATCACCAACAGCATGGGGACATCACCCACAGCGTGGGGGCATCACCAACAGCATGGGGACATCACCAACAGTGTGGGGACAGGGGGGCATCACCAACAGCATGGGGACACGGGGACATCACCCACAGCGTGGGGGCATCACCAACAGCGTGGGGACAGGGGGACAAGGTGGCAGTGCCATGCATATGGGGACGCTGCTGTGTGTGTGCATCCTGGTGTAAGTGGTACCCGGGGGGTCCCGGCTGTACCCCGGTATCCCAGGGGACATCCGGGGGGGGGGGTATCCCAGTGGGTGCCGTGGATCCCAATGTACCCCGTGAGGGGGTACCCCGGTGTCGGGGAGGGGTTTCCGGGGGCTGTATCCCGGTACTGGGGGCTGTATCCCGATATCGGGGGGTGTATCCCGGGGCTGTTTCCCGATACCGGGGCTCTATCCCGATGGGTGGGGGGTGGGTCCCGGTACCGGGGGGGGGGGTGTGGTGTCCCGGGGGGGGGGATGTATCCCGGTTCGGGGGGGGCTGTATCCCCCTGTATCCCGGTGTATCCCGATGTGGGTGGGACTGTATCCCGGTGTATCCCCCTGTATCCCGATGGGGCGGGGGGGCTGTATCCCTGTGTGCCCCGCTGTAACCCGGTTCGGGGGGTGGGCTGTTTCCCTGTGTATCCCAATGGGGGGGGGGCTGTTTCCCTGTGTATCCCGATGGGGGGGGGCCGTTTCCCTGTGCATCCCGATGGGGGGGGGCTGTTTCCCTGTGTATCCCGATGGGGGGGGGCTGTTTCCCTGTGTATCCCGGTGTATCCCGATTCGGGGGGGGGGGGGGGGGGGGGCTGTTTCCCGCTGTATCCCGGTTCGGGGGGGGGGGGGGGGCCGTTTCCCTGTGTTTCCCGGTGCATCCCGGTTCGGGGGGGGGGGGGGGGGAGCTGTTTCCCGCTGTATCCCGATGGGGGGGGGGGGGCTGTTTCCCGGTGCCCCCCCGCCCGGGGCTGCCGGTACCTGGGGAAGCCGCCGCTCCTCCTGGCCCCGCCGCCCGCCCCCTCCTCGCTCATCCCCGCCGCGCTCCGTGCCGCCTCCCGCGCCGCCAGGGGGCGCCACCCCCCCCCGCGGAGCACCATGGGAAAGGGCGCTGCGCGCCGCGGGGGCTTGTGGGAAGTGTGGTCCCTGCCGGCGGGGGGGGAGCGGGAGAAGGGGCGGGGCTGCCCCCCCCCGGGACTACGGCTCCCACAATGCCCTGCGCGGGGAAGGCGGGGACGGAGGGGGGGCACGTGATGGGGGGTGCGGGAGAGGGATGGAGAGGGGTGGACACGTGGGGTGGGATAGGGGTGGACACGTGGGGTGGGATAGGGGTGGACACGTGGGGTGGGATGGAGATGGACACGTGGGGTGGGATAGGGGTGGACACGTGGGGTGGGATGGGGATGGACACGTGGGGTGGGATAGGGGTGGACACGTGGGGTGGGATAGGGGTGGACACGTGGGGTGGGATAGGGGTGGACACGTGGGGTGGGATAGGGGTGGACACGTGGGGTGGGATGGGGATGGACACGTGGGGTGGGATAGGGGTGGACACGTGGGGTGGGATGGGGATGGGCAGGGATGGATACAGGTGGGATAGGGATGGAGAGGGATGGACACGTCGGTGGGATAGGGATGGAGAGGGATGGACACGTCGGTGGGATAGGGATCCACACGTGGGGTGGGATAGGGATGGATCAGGATGGACACGTGGGGTGGGATAGGGATGGAGTGGGATGGACACGAGGGGTGGGATGGGGATGGACATGTGGGGTGGGATGGGGATCCACACGTGGGGTGGGATAGGGATCGACACGTGGGATGGGATGGGGATGCACACGTGGGGTGGGATGGGGATGGGCAGGGATGGACACATGGGTTGGGATGGGGATGGACACGTGGCTGGGATAGGGATGGAGCAGGATGGACATGTGGGGTGGGATTGGGATGGACACGTGGGGTGGGATTGGGATGGACACGTGGGGTGGGATGAGGATAAGGGTGGGGACAGGCAGGTGGATGGGATGGGACACAGCTGGACAGGGGTCAATGGATGGGGACAGCAGGCTGGGACTGGGATGGGCAGGGACCAAGAGAGGTTGATCAGTGGGGACAGACTGGGAGCACTGGGCAGGGACACCCAGACTGGGAGCTCTGGGAGCAAGGGCACCTGGGTTGGAAGCACTGGAAACAAACTGGGATCACTGGAAATAGAATCGCCCTCATAGACAGAACAGTGGGGTCAGACTGGGAGCAATGTGGGCAGAGGGACTCCCATACTGGGAGCACTGTGAATAGATTGGGATCTGTGGGGACAGAGGGACACCCATAATGGAAGCAATGGGAGCAGTGGGCATAGAGGGACACCTATACTGGGAGCATCAGGATTAAACTGGGAGGAGTGGGGATAGAGGGACACCCATATTGGGAGCACTGGGAATAGACTGGGAACTCTGTGGACAGAAGGACACCCGTACTGGGAGCACCAGGAATGGACTGGGAGCAGTGGGGACAAAGGGACATCCATACTGGGAGCACTGGGATCTCACTGGCGCCCTCATGTTGGGCCACTGGGGGCCATCGGGTGGATCCCGATCCTGGTCCCAGTGTAACGGGGGACCAGGCGTGGTTTGGAAGGGGTGAACCCACAGGGGAGCCCTGATCCCATTCAAGGTCCTGCTCCCAGTGCTGGTGCCAGTATAAGGGTCCCGGTGCCCTTTGGGTTGCCAGTGCTGGTGCTGATGCCGTTATAGGGGTTCCCATGCTGTTATAGGGGTCCCGGTGCAGGTGTGTTCCGGGTGCCAGTATAGGGGAGCTGGTGCTTGTATAGAGGTCCTGGTGCTGGTGCCAGTTCCATTATAGGGGTCCTGGTGCCAGTATAGAGATCCTGGTCCTGGTATGTCCCCAGTGCCAGTATAGGGGTCCTGGTGCCCATATTGGGGTTCTGATGCTGGTACAGGGGTGCTGGTGCACATATAGGGGTCCTGGTGCAGGTGGGGTCCCAGTGCCAGTGCCAGTATAGGGGTGCTGGTTCCAGTATAGGTGTGCTGGTGCCAGTTCCATTATGGGGGTCCTCGTGCCATTATAGGGGTGCCCATGCCTGTATAAGGGTCCCAGTTCCATTACAGGGGTCCTGGTGCCACTGGGTTCCCAGTGCCAGTGCCAGTATAGGGGTGCTGGTTCCAGTATAGAGATGTGGGTGCCAATAGGGGTGTCCCGGGGCTCTTTGGGGACCCTGGTGCTGATGCTGGTGCCATTATAGGGGTCCCGGTCCCAGTCTAGGGGTCCCAGTTCCATTACAAGGGTCCCTGCGCCAGTGGGCTCCCAATCCTGGTACCGGTACAGGGGTGCTGGTGCCAGTTCCATTATAGGGGTCACGATGCTCTTTGGGGTGCTTGTGCCGGTGCCATTATCGAGGTCCTGGGGCCCTTATGGGGTCCCTCTACAGGGGTGCCGGTGCCGGTGTAGGGGTCCTGGTGCAAGGGTCCCAGTCACGGTGCTGCTATAGGGGTGCCGGTTCTGCTATAGGGGTCCCCATGCCGTTATAGGGGTCCCGCTGCCAGTACAGGGATGCTGGTGCCAATGGGGGAGTCCCGGTGCCGGTGCGGGGGTCTCGGTGTGCTCCCAGTCCCGGTGCCGCTACCGGCGGGTTCCCGTTCGGTGCCGCTCCGCTCCGTTCCGTTCCGTTCCGTCCGTTCCGTTCCGTGCCGTGCCGGGGCGGGGCCGCGTCAAACGCCGGGCGGGGCCGTTCTTCACCGTTCGCCCCGATCGCGGCCCCCGGCCCCCCGGTACCGGCCCCGGTCCCTCCCCCCGGCGTCACCGGCACCAAACCCCGGCTCCAGCGGCGGCTCCGGCCCCGGCCCCACCGGCACCGCGGGGCCCGCACCCCCCAGGTACCGGCACCGGCACCGGCGGAGGGGGAAGGGGGGGGTAGGACCAGGGATGCTCGGGGGGGAGGGGGTAGGACCAGGGATGCTACCGGGGGGGATGGGGGGCACGAGCGGCCTCTTGCACACGCGTGTGCCCCCCCCATGGCTGAGCCGCTCTTGCACACGCACAGGGACCACCCCCCCCCCTTGCACACGCGTGTGCAGCGCCCGCAGGTGCGTGACCCCCCCCCCACGTGTATGCGCAGGCCTGGCGCGATGTGCACCCCCTTGCACACCGGGTGCCCCCCCCCCCTTGCACGCCCGTGTGCATCCCCTTGCACAGGCCTGTGCCCCTCGCGGCCCCTCCCCATGTCGCGACAGGCCGCCATGTCCCGACAGCCGTGCCGGCGGGGGGCGCTCTCTCTCCGCCCCCCCCCCCCGCTCTGTCGCGACACGGGGCCGCTGTCCGAACCCCCGGGGTTCCCCCGCTCGTGCCTCAGTTTCCCCATGGGGGGAGGAAGGGGGGGGGGGGCTCCATCCCTTACCGGGATGACGTCACCGCGTGACGTGATGTCACCACAGGGGGGGGACACGATACCGCCGGGGTCCCTCGGGGTGACGTTAAGCCCCGCCCCCACTAATTTTAGTGATGACGTCATCCGCCGGCTCCGCTGTTGCCATGGCAATTGCCCCCCCCCCCCGACCCCCCCCCCCCGGGATCCCCCACCCCAGCCCTGCCTCAGTTTCCCCTTTGCACACACGTGGAAGGGGCTGCTCATGCATGCAAGGGGGTGCACACGTGTGTGAAGGGATGCTCATGGGTGCAATGGGGTGCACACACGTGTGGGGCGTGCACACGCATGTGGGGCTGCACACGTGTATGAAGGGATGCTCATGGGTGCAATGGGGTGCACACGTGTGTGAAGGGATGCTCATGGGTGCAATGGGGTGCACACACGTGTGGGGCGTGCACACGCATGTGGGGCTGCACACGTGTATGAAGGGATGCTCATGGGTGCAATGGGGTGCACACGTGTGTGAAGGGATGTTCATGGGTGCAATGGGGTGCACACACGTGTGGGGCGTGCACACGCATGTGGGGCTGCACACGTGTATGAAGGGATGCTCATGGGTGCAATGGGGTGCACACGTGTGTGAAGGGATGTTCATGGATGCAATGGGGTGCACACGTGTGTGAAGGGATGTTCATGGGTGCAATGGGGTGCACACGTGTGTGAAGGGATGTTCATGGGTGCAATGGGGTGCACACACGTGTCGGGGGATGCACACACATGTGGGGCTGCACACGTGTGTGAAGGGATGCTCATGGGTGCAATGGGGTGCACACCCATGTGGGGGTGCACATGTGTGTGAAAGGAGTGCACACGTGTGAAGGGATGCTCATGGGTGCAATGGGGTGCACACACATGTGTGGGGGTGCACACGTGTGGGACTGCACACACATGTTAAGGGACTGCACACGTGCGAAGGGATGTTCATGGATGCAGTAGGGTGCACACGCGTGTCAGGGGTGCACACGCGTGTGGGGGTGCACACGTGTGTAAAAGGGGTACACACATGTGTCTTGGGGTGCACACGCATGTGGTGCTGCACACGTGTGAAGGGGTGCACAGGTGTGTTGAAGGGATGTTCATGGATGCAATGGGGTGCACGCACGTGTCAGGGGTGCCCACGCATGTGGGGCTGCACATGTGTGTGAAGGGGTGCACACACGTGTGAAGGGATGTTCATGGGTGCAATGGGGTGCACACCCTTGTTGGGGGGTGCACACGCATGTGGGGCTGCACACGTGTGAAGGGGTGCACAGGTGTGTTGAAGGGATGTTCATGGATGCAATGGGGTGCACGCACGTGTCAGGGGTGCACACGCATGTGGGGCTGCACACGTGTGAAGGGGTGCACAGGTGTGTTGAAGGGATGTTCATGAGTGCAGTGGGGTGCACATGCATGTTGGGGGGGTGCACACGTGTGTGGGGCTGCATGTGTGCAGTGAGGGGGGTCTCATAGATACACGGGGGGGTGTCCTATGGGTGCAAGGGAGGGGGGCATGGAAGAACAAGGGGGGTCCCATGGGTGCAATACAGTGCTCCCATGTGTGCACAAGGGGGGTCCCATGGGAGCAGTGGGGGGTCCCATGGTCCATGTGGGCACAGCGGGGTCCTATGGTTGCAATGGGGGGTCCCATGGAAGCACAAGGGGGTCCCATGTGTGCAATAGGGGGTCCCATGGGTGCAAGGGTGGGAGGGTCCCACGGTCCATGTGTGCACATGGGTCCCATGGGTGCATAGGGAGGTCCTATGGGTGCAGAAAGGGTTCTCATGGGTGCAGGAGGGATGTCCCATGGGTGTAATAGAGTGCTCCCAAGCGTGCACAAGGGGGGTGTTCCCATGGGTGCAATGGGGGGGGGTGGTGGTCCCATGGGTGCAATGGGGGTTCCCATGGGTGCAATAGGGGTATCCATGGGCACACAGAGGGGTCCCATGGGTGCAATGGGGGTGTCCCATGTGTGAACAGAGGGGTCAGTCCCATGTGTGCAATGAGGTCCCATGGGTGCAGTGAGGGGTTCCCATGGGTGCAGAATGGGGTTCCCGTGTATGCAATGGGGGTGTCCCATGGGTGCAATAGAGCGCTCCCATGTGTGCACAGCAGGGTCCCACGGATACAATGGGGGGTCCAATGTGTGCAATGGGGGGATCATATGGGTGCATGGGTACAGTGGGGGTGTGCCATGGATGCAATGGTGGGTCCCAAGTGTGCAATAGGGGGTCCCATGGGTGCAATGGGGGGTCCCATGTGTGCACTGGGGTGTCCCATGGGTGCAATGGGGGGTCCCATGTGTGCACTGGGGTGTCCCATGGGTGCAATAGGGGGTCCCATGGGTGCAATGGGGGTTCCCATGGATGCACTGGGGTGTCCCATGGACGCCATGGGGGGGGGGGAGGTCCCATGGATGACCTTGGGGTGTCCCATGGGTGCCATGGAGGGTCTCCATGGGTGCATTGAGGGTGCCCCATGGGTACCGTTGGGGGGTCCCCATGGGTGCACTGGGTGTGTTCCATAGGTGCCATGAGGGTCCCCATGGATGCACTGGGGATGTCCCATGGGTGCCATGGGGGAGGTAACATGGATGCACTGGGCGTGTCCCATGGGTGCCATGGGGGTTCCCATAGAGGCACTGAGGGGGTCCCCATAGAGGCACTGGGGTTCACCATGGATGCACTGGGGGGGTCCCCATGGGTGCAATAGGGGTCCCCATGGATGCATTGGGGGGGTCCCATGTGTGCACTGGGGGTTCCCATGGGGAGGTCCCCATAGAGGAACTGGAGGTTCCCATGGATGCACTGGGGGTGTCCCATGGGTGCACTGGGGGGTCTCCATGGGTGCCATTGCGGGGTCACATGGATGCACTGGGGGTCTCCATGGGTGCACTGGGGGGGTCCCCATAGAGGCATTGGGAGTGTCCCATGGGTGCTGTGGGGGGTCCCCATGGATGCACTGCGGGTCCCCATGGGTGCCGTGGGGGGGTCCCCATGGATGCACTGGGAGTGTTCCATGGGTGCACTGGGGGTTCCCATGAGTGCCATGGTGGGGTCACATGGGCGCAGTGGGGGTGTTCCATGGGTGCCATGGCGGGGTCACATGGATGCACTGCAGGTCCCCATGGGTGCACTGGGGGAGTCCCCATGGGTGCCATGGGGGGTCCCCATGGATGCACTGGGGAGTCCCCATGGGTGCACTGGGGGTCCCCATGGGTGCCATGGGGGGTCCCCATGAGTGCCATGGAGGAGTCACATGGATGCACTGGGGTGTCCCATGTGTGTACTGGGGGGTCCCATGTGTGCACTGGGGGTCCCCATAGAGGCACTGGGGGTGTCCCATGGATGCCATGGCAAGGTACACATGGATGCACTGCGGGTCCCCATGGTGCACTGGGAGGGTCCCCATAGAGGCATTGGGTGTGTCCCATGGGTGCCGTGGGGGGGTCCCCATGGATGCACTGGGGGTGTTCCATGGGTGCACTGGGGGTTCCCATGAGTGCCATGGTGGGGTCACATGGGTGCACTGGGGGTGTCCCATGGGTGCCATGGTGGGGTCACATGGATGCACTGCAGGTCCCCATGGATGCACTGGGGGTGTCCCATGGGGGGTCCCCATTGATGCACTGGGGGAGTCCCCATGGGTGCACTGGGGGAGTCCCCATGTATGCACTGGGGGGTCCCCATGTGTGCACTGGGGTGTCCCCATGGGTGCCATGGGGGGGGTCCCATGGATGCACTGGGGGTGTCCATGGGTGCCATGGGGGTCCCCATGGATGCCCTGGGGGAGTCCCCATGGGTGCACTGGGGGTCCCCATGGGTGCCATGGGGGGATCCCCATGAGTGCCATGGCGGAGTCACATGGATGCACTGAGGTGTCCCATGTGTGCACTGGGGTGTCCCATGTGTGTACTGGGGGGTCCCATAGAGGCACTGGGGGTGTCCCATGGATGCCATGGCAAGGTCACATGGATGCACTGCGGGTCCCCATGGGTGCACTGGGAGGGTCCCCATAGAGGCATTGGGTGTGTCCCATGGGTGCCGTGGGGGGTCCCCATGGATGCCACTGGGGTGTCCCCATGGTGCCATGGGGGGTCCCATGGATGCACTGGGGGTGTCCCATGGGTGCCATGGGGGGGTCCCCATGGGTGCACTGGGGGTCCCCATGTATGTACTGGGGGGTCCCCATGTGTGCACTGGGGTGTCCCCATGGGTGCCATGGGGGGTGCCCATGGATGCACTGCGGGTCCCCATGTGTGCACTGGGGTGTCCCACGGGTGCATGAGGGGGTCCCCATGGATGCACTGGGGTGTCCATGGGTGCTGTGGGGGGGTCTCCATAGAGGCACTGCGGGTCCCCATGAATGCATTGGGAGAGTCCCCATGGATGCATTGGGGGGGTCCCCGTGTGTGCACAGGGGGTCCACATGGATGCACTGGGGGGTCTCTATGTGTGCACTGGGGGTCCCCAGGGGTGCCATGAGGGGGTCCCCATGGGTGCACTGGGGTGTCCCATGGGTGCCATGGCGGGGCCCCATGGGTGCACTGGGGGTCCCCATGGGTGCCATGTGGGGGTCTCCATAGAGGCACTGGGGTATCCCATGGGTGCTGTGGGGGTGTCTCCATAGAGGCACTGGGGGTCCCCAGGGGTGCCGTGGGGAGGTCCCATGGATGCACTGGGGGTCCCCCTGGGTGCCATGGGGGGGTCCCCATGGATGCATTGGGGTGTCCCCCTGGGTGCCGTGGGGGTGTCTCCATAGAGGCACTGGGGGTCCTGGTGGGTGCCATGAGGGGATCCCCCTGGGTGCCATGGGGGTGTCTCCATAGAGGCACTGGGGGTCCCCATGGGTGCCGTGGGGGGTCCCCATGGATGCACTGGGGTGTCCCCATGGGTGCATTGGGGGGGTCCCCTGTGTGCCCTGGGGGGGTCCCATGGATGCATTGGGAGGGTCCCCATGGATGCATTGGGGGTCCCCTGGGTGCCGTGGGGGTGTCTCCATAGAGGGCACTGGGGTGTCCCATGGGTGCCATGGGGATGTCCCATGGGTGCCGTGGGGGTGTCCCACGGGTGCCATTGGGGGTGTCCCACGGGTGCCATGGGGGTGTCCCACGGGTGCCATGGGGATGTCCCATGGGTGCCGTGGGGATGTCCCGTGGGTGCCGTGGGGGTGTCCCGTGGGTGCCATGGGGATGTCCCACGGGTGCCATGGGGATGTCCCATGGGTGCCGTGGGGGTGTCCCGTGGGTGCCGTGGGGATGTCCCGTGGGTGCCGTGGGGGTGTCCCACGGGTGCCGTGGGGTTGTCCCACGGGTGCCATGGGGGTGTCCCGTGGGTGCCATGGGGGTGTCCCATGGGTGCCATGGGGATGTCCCGTGGGTGCCATGGGGATGTCCCGTGGGTGCCATGGGGATGTCCCATGGATGCCGTGGGGGTGTCCCATGGGTGCCGTGGGGGTGTCCCATGGGTGCCGTGGGGATGTCCCATGGATGCCGTGGGGATGTCCCATGGATGCCATGGGGTTGTCCCGTGGGTGCCATGGGGGTGTCCCGTGGGTGCCATGGGGATGTCCCATGGGTGCCATGGGGGTGTCCCGTGGGTGCCATGGGGGTGTCCCATGGGTGCCATGGGGGTGTCCCATGGATGCACTGGGGTGTCCCGTGGGTGCCGTGGGGGTGTCCCGTGGGTGCCATGGGGGTGTCCCGTGGGTGCCATGGGGGTGTCCCATGGATGCCGTGGGGTTGTCCCGTGGGTGCCGTGGGGGTGTCCCGTGGGTGCCGTGGGGATGTCCCACGGGTGCCATGGGGGTGTCCCATGGGTGCCATGGGGTTGTCCCACGGGTGCCATGGGGGTGTCCCATGGGTGCCGTGGGGGTGTCCCATGGATGCACTGGGGTGTCCCGTGGGTGCCATGGGGATGTCCCATGGGTGCCATGGGGATGTCCCGTGGGTGCCGTGGGGGTGTCCCGTGGGTGCCGTGGGGTTGTCCCGTGGATGCCGTGGGGGTGTCCCGTGGGTGCCATGGGGATGTCCCATGGGTGCCATGGGGTTGTCCCGTGGGTGCCGTGGGGGTGTCCCGTGGGTGCCGTGGGGTTGTCCCGTGGATGCCGTGGGGGTGTCCCATGGGTGCCATGGGGATGTCCCATGGGTGCCATGGGGGTGTCCCACGGGTGCCATGGGGATGTCCCATGGATGCCGTGGGGGTGTCCCGTGGGTGCCATGGGGATGTCCCATGGATGCCGTGGGGGTGTCCCGTGGGTGCCATGGGGGTGTCCCATGGGTGCCCCGACGGGAGCCGCTGTCCGCAGGCTCTGCCCCCCCCGCCATGGCCTGCCTGCACGAGACGCGGACGCCGTCGCCGTCGCTGGCGCTGGGCTCGGACGGGACCCCCGAGCAGGAGCTCACCCCCACGCAGTGCGTGCTCCGGGACGTGCTGCCCCCCGCGCCCGCGCCCCCCCCGGGCCCCGCCGCGGCCCCCCCCGAGCCCCCGCGGCCCCTGCCCGCCCCGGCCGCGCATCTGCGGTGCCAGGCGGGGGGGGGGGGGCTCCTGGAGGGGCTCTTCGGGTGCCTGAAGCCCGTGTGGAGCATGATCGGGAAGGCGTACAGTGCGGAGAGCAAGAGCCAGCAGGAGGGTCAGCGGGGGGGGGGGGAGAGAGTGGGTGCTGGGGGCAGGGGGTGGGAGCAGGGAGTGGGTGCTGGGGGCAGGGGAGGGTGCTGGGGGCAGGGGTTGGGAGCAGGGAGTGGGTGCTGGGGACAGGGAAGGGTGCTGGGGGAAGAGGGTGGGTGCTGGGGGCAGGGGGTGGGGTCTGGGGGAAGGGGCTGGGGGTGAGGAAGGGTGCTGGGGGCAGGGGTTGGGAGCAGGGAGTGGGTGCTGGGGGCAGGGGAGGGTGCTGGGGGAAGAGAGTGGGTGCTGGGGGCAGGGGAGGGTGCTGGGGGCAGGGGTTGGGAGCAGGGAGTGGGTGCTGGGGACAGGGAGTGGGTTCTGGGGGCAGGGGCAGGGGCAGGGGGTGGGGGTATGTGTGGGTGCTGGGGCGCAGCAGGCAAAAGGGGCAGCAGGGCAGGGGAAAGGGGGCAGAGGAGGGGGCGATGCGCAGGGTGCAGTGGGGCAGGGAGTGGGTGCCCAGGGGGGCTGCGCCCTGGCTGTGCCCCTGTGTGGGTGCCGTGGGTGCAGGAGGGTGCAGGTCCAATGGTTGCTGGTGCCACGGGTGCAGGTCCCATGAACGGGGGTGCCATGGGTGAGGGTGCCATGGGTGCCATGGGTGCGGGTGCCATGGGTGCCGTGGGTGCCATGTGTGTGGGTGCCATGGGTGCCATGGGTACCATGGGTGCCATGGGTGCAGGTGCCATGGGTGCGGGTGCCATGGGTGCCATGGGTGCCATGTGTGTGGGTGCCATGGGTGCCATGGGTACCATGGGTGCCATGGGTGCAGGTGCCATGGGTGCAGGTGCCATGGGTACAGGTGCCATGGGTGTCATGGGTGCCATGGGCACAGGTGCCAAAGGTGCCATGGGTGCCATGGGAGCGGGTGCCATGGGTGCCGCAGGTGCCATGGGTGCCATGGGTGCCATGGGTGCAGGTGCCATGGGTGCGGGTGCTATGGGTGCCATGGGTGCGGGTGCCATGGGTGTGGGTGCCATGGGTGCCATGGGTGCGGGTGCCATGGGTGTGGGTGCCATGGGTGTGGGTGCCATGGGTGCGGGTGCCGTGGGTGCCATGGGTGCGGGTGCCATGGGCGCAGGTGCCATGGGTGCTGTGGGTGCCATGGGTGCGGGTGCCATGGGCGCAGGTGCCATGGGTGCTGTGGGTGCCATGGGTGCAGGTGCCATGGGCGCGGGTGCCATAGGTGCCATGGGTGCCATGGGTGCGGGTGCCATGGGTGCCATGGGTGCAGGTGCCATGGGTGCAGGTGCCATGGGTACAGGTGCCATGGGTGCCATGGGTGCCATGGGTGTGGGTGCCATGGGTGCGGGTGCCATGGGTGCGGGTGCCATGGGTGCCATGGGTGCCATGGGTGCGGGTGCCATGGGTGCGGGTGCCATGGGTACAGGTGCCATGGGTGCAGGTGCCATGGGTACAGGTGCCATGGGTGCCATGGGTGCCATGGGTGCGGGTGCCATGGGTGCGGGTGCCATGGGTGCGGGTGCCATGGGTGCCATGGGTGCCATGGGTGCCATGGGTGCCATGGGTGCGGGTGCCATGGGTGCGGGTGCCATGGGTACAGGTGCCATGGGTGCAGGTGCCATGGGTACAGGTGCCATGGGTGCCATGGGTGCCATGGGTGCGGGTGCCATGGGTGCGGGTGCCATGGGTGCCATGGGTGCCATGGGTGCCATGGGTGCGGGTGCCATGGGTGCGGGTGCCATGGGTGTCATGGGTGCCATGGGTGTGGGTGCCATGGGTGCCATGGGTGCCATGGGTGCCATGGGTGCGGGTGCCATGGGTGCGGGTGCCATGGGTGCCATGGGTGCCATGGGTGCCATGGGTGCCATGGGTGCTGTGCCCGCAGACCCCTGGGAGGTGCCGTTCGAGGAGATCCTGGACCTGCAGTGGGTGGGCAGTGGGGCGCAGGGCGCCGTGTTCCTGGGCCGCTTCCACGGCGAGGAGGTGGCCGTGAAGAAGGTTCGGGACCTGAAGGAGACCGACATCAAGCACCTGCGCAAGCTGAAGCACCCCAACATCATCACCTTCAAGTGAGCGGGGGCACGGGCACGCACGGGGGCTGCCATGGGGCACCATGGGCATGGTGTGGGGCAAGGGCGGGTGATGGCCATGGGGCACCATGGGCATGGTGTGGGGCAAGGGCGGGTGATGGCCATGGGGCACCATGGACATGGTGTGGGGCAAGGGCAGGTGATGGCCATGGGGCACCATGGACATGGTGTGGGACATGTGATGGGCATGGGGACACCATGGACATGGTGTGGGGCAAGGGCGGGTGATGGCCATGGGGCACCATGGGCATGGTGTGGGGCAAGGACGTGTGATGGCCATGGGGCACCATGGGCATGGTGTGGGGCAAGGACGTGTGATGGCCATGGGGCACCATGGGCATGGTGTGGGGCAAGGACGGGTGATGGGCATGGGGCACCATGGGCATGGTGTGGGGCAAGGGCGGGTGATGGCCATGGGGCACCATGGGCATGGTGTGGGGCAAGGGCGGGTGATGGCCATGGGGCACCATGGACATGGTGTGGGGCACGGATGTGTGATGGGCATGGGGCACCATGGACATGGTGTGGGGCACGGATGTGTGATGGCCATGGGGACACCATGGGCATGGTGTGGGGCACGGATGTGTGATGGCCATGGGGACACCATGGGCATGGTGTGGGGCACGGATGTGTGATGGCCATGGGGACACCATGGACATGGTGTGGGGCAAGGATGTGTGATGGCCATGGGGACACCATGGGCATGGTGTGGGGCACGGATGTGTGATGGCCATGGGGACACCATGGGCATGGTGTGGAGCAAGGACGTGTGATGGGCATGGGGCACAATGGACATGGTGTGGGGCAAGGATGTGTGATGGCCATGGGGACACCGTGGACATGGTGTGGGGCAAGGACGGGTGATGGGCATGGGGACACCATGGACATGGTGTGGAGCAAGGACGTGTGATGGGCATGGGGCACAATGGACATGGTGTGGGGCAAGGATGTGTGATGGGCATGGGGCACAATGGACATGGTGTGGGGCAAGGATGTGTGATGGCCATGGGGCACAATGGACATGGTGTGGGGCAAGGATGTGTGATGGGCATAGGGACACCATGGACATGGCATGGGGCAGGGACATGCTGTGGGCATGGAACTTGGCCATGGCACGGGTAAGCCGTGGGCATGGGGAATGGAGAACATCATGGGCACACAGCATGGACATGGCATGGGCATGGACACAGCATGGACATGGCCTGAGGGATGGAGGCATGGACATGGCATGAAACCAGCACAGGCTATGGACATGCCATGGGGGGGCCACCACGTGCAGAGGGCATGGACACGGCATGGGCATGGGCACGGCATGGGCATGGACAGGGCATGGGCATGGACAGGGCATGGGTATGGACACGGCATGGGCATGGACACGGCACGGGCATGGGCATGGCATGGGCATGGACACGGCACGGGCATGGACATGGCAAGGACATGGACACGGCAAGGACATGGGCACGGCATGGGCATGGACAGGGCATGGGCACGGCATGGGCATGGACAGGGCATGGGCATGGACACGGCAGGGGTATGGACACAGCATGGGCATGGACACGGCATGGGCATGGACACGGCAGGGGCATGGACACGGCATGGGCATGGACACGGCAGGGGCATGGACATGGCATGGGTATGGACGCGGCATGGGCATGGACGCGGCATGGGCATGGACACGGCATGGGCATGGACGCGGCATGGGCATGGACACGGCACGGGCATGGACACGGCATGGGCATGGACGCGGCATGGGCATGGACACGGCATGGGCATGGACGCGGCATGGGCATGGGCACGGCATGGGCATGGACACGGCATGGGCATGGACGCGGCATGGGCATGGACGTGGCATGGGCATGGACGCGGCATGGGCATGGACGTGGCATGGGCATGGACACGGCATGGGCATGGGCACGGCACGGGCATAGACAGGGCATGGGCACAGCATGGGCATGGACAGGGCATGGGCATGGACAGGGCATGGGCACGGCATGGGCATGGACAAGGCATGGGCATGGACACGGACACGGCATGGGCATGGACACGGCATGGGCATGGACACGGACACGGCATGGGCATGGACACGGCAAGGACATGCCATGGTCACAGGCAGAGAGGCCATGGGCAAGGGGCACCAACATGGCATGGGCATGGGCAAGCCCAGCGTGGCATGGAGCGGGGTGGGCAGCACACGCATGGACATGGGGTGCAGACACCCACGAACACAGGGTGCAGACACCCATGGACACAGGGTGCAGACACCCATGAACACGGAGTGGAGACACCCATGGACACAGGGTGCAGACACCCATGGACACGGGGCACGCTGGTGCATCCCAGATGTGGCACAGGGACCGCCACACATGGGACAGGTCTGTCACAGCTGATGTGGGTGCAGAGGGGTGTCCATGGGCAGATGGGTGTTCCTAATGCTAATGGGGGGCCTTGGGTGCCCCAACACTGATGGGTGCTGCCAGGTACTTGGATACTTACGGGTGCCCTGGTGAAGTTGGTCAAGTTGGGTGCCCTGATGGTGCTGGGTGCTCTGATGGTGCTGGGTGCTCTGATGGTGCTGGGTGCTCTGGTGGCACTGGGTGCCCTGATGGCACTGGGTGTCCTGGTGACATTGGTGCCCTGGTGGGACTGGGTGTCCTGGTGATACAGGTGCTTTGGTGGCAGTGGGTGTCCTGGTGACACTGATGTCTTGGTGTCACTGGGTGCCCTGGTGACACTGGGTGCCCTGGTGACACTGGTGCCTGGTGGCACTGGGTGTCCTGGTGGCACTGGGTGCCCTGGTGACATTGGGTGCCCCAGTGACACTGGTGCCTGGTGGCACTGGGTGCCCTGGTGGCATTGGGTGCCCTGATGACACTGGGTGCCCTGGTGATGCTGGTGCCTTAGTGGCACTGGGTGCCCTGGTGACACTGGGTGCCCTGGTGGCATTGGGTGCCCTGATGACACTGGGTGCCCTGGTGACACTGGGTGCCCTGGTGGCATTGGTGCCTTAGTGGCACTGGGTGCCCTGGTGACTCTGGTGCCTGGTGGCACTGGGTGTCCCGGTGGCACTGGGTGCCCTGGTGACATAGGTGCTTTGGTGGCACTGGGTGCCCTGGTGGCACTGGGTGTCCTGGTGGCACTGGGTGCCCCGGTGACACTGGTGCCTGGTGGCACTGGGTGCCCTGGTGACACTGGGTTCCCTGGTGGCATTGGTGCCTTAGTGGCACTGGGTGCCCTGGTGACACTGGGTGCCCTGGTGACACTGGTGCCTGGTGGCACTGGGTGTCCTGGTGGCACTGGGTGCCCTGATGACACTGGGTGCCCCGGTGGTGCTGGAGCTGCGGGTGCTGAGGGTGCCGTGTGCCCGCAGGGGGGTGTGCACCCAGGCACCCTGCTACTGCATCATCATGGAGTTCTGCGCCCAGGGGCAGCTCTACGAGGTGCTGCGCGCCGGGCGCAAGGTCACCCCGTCCCTGCTGGTCGACTGGTCCATGGGCATCGCCGGCGGCATGAACTACCTGCACCTGCACAAGATCATCCACCGCGACCTCAAGTCGCCCAAGTGAGAGGGGCTGGGCCCGGGGAGCACCCATGGGTGCTGGGGGTGCCCCGGTGATGGCGCGGCCGCGGTGGGGACGTGCATGAGGTGGGTGCATGGTCCTGGTGGTACCTTGGCCTCGGTGGTTGCACGATGGTGGCAGTTGCATGTGCTTGGTGGTGACATGACCGTGGTGCTGCCGTACCCGTGGTGGTGGCCGTGGCGCTGGCCGTGGCCATGGTGGTGCCGACACGTCCATGACAGCGCTGTGCCTGTGGCATGGACCTTGGTGGTTGCATGTCCATGACAGTTGGATGCCCATGGTAGCGCCATACCCATGGTGGGTCCATGGCAGCACCATACCCATGATGGGTCCATGGTGGCGCCATACCCATGGTGGGTCCATGGTGGCGCCATGCTCATGATGGGTCCATGGTGGGTCCATGGTGGTGCCATACCCATGGGGGGTCCATGGTGGTTCCATGCTCATGATGGGTCCATGGTGGGTCCATGGTGGTGCCATACCCATGATGTGTCCATGGTGGTGCCATGCTCATGGTGGGTCCATGGTGGTGCCATACCCATGATGTGTCCATGGTGGTGCCATGCTCATGGTGGGTCCATGGTGGTGCCATGCTCATGGTGGGTCTATGGTGGTGCCATACCCATGATGGGTCCATGATGGTGCCATGCTCATGGTGGGTCCATGGTGAGTCCATGGTGGTGCCATACCCATGATGGGTCCATGGTGGTGCCATGCTCATGGTGGGTCCATGGTGGTGCCATGCTCATGATGGGTCCATGGTGGTGCCATACCCATGATGGGTCCATGGTGGTGCCATGCTCATGGTGGGTCCATGGTGGTGCCATGCTCATGATGGGTCCATGGTGGTGCCATACCCATGATGTGTCCATGGTGGTGCCATGCTCATGGTGGGTCCATGGTGGTGCCATACCCATGATGGGTCCATGGTGGTGCCATACCCATGATGAGTCCATGATGGTGCCATGCTCATGGTGGGTCCATGGTGAGTCCATGGTGGTGCCATACCCATGATGGGTCCATGGTGGTGCCATACCCATGATGGGTCCATGATGGTGCCATGCTCATGGTGGGTCCATGGTGAGTCCATGGTGGTTGCCATGCTCATGGTGGGTCCATGGTGAGTCCATGGTGGTGCCATACCCATGATGGGTCCATGGTGGTGCCATACCCATGATGGGTCCATGGTGGTGCCATGCTCATTGTGCTGACAGTGCTGTGTCTGTGGTGGTGGCATGTCCGCAGCAGGACCAGGTCATGGCAGTTGCATGCCCATGACCATTGCATGTCCGTGGTGGTTCCATGTTGAGGACGGTGTCATGTAGTGGCATGCCCATGATCTAATGATGTTTGTAGCAGTTGCATGCCCGTGGTGGTGCCATGCCCATGTCATTGTCATGTCATTGGTGTGTCATTGGTGTGTTGTTGGTATGTCATTGTCATGTCATTGACGTGTCATTGTCATGTCATTGACGTGTCATTGTCATGTCATCGGTGTTTTGTTGGTGTGCCATTGGTGTGTCATTGGCATGTCGTTGGTGTGTTGTTGGTATGTCATTGTCATGTCATTGACGTGTCATTGTCATGTCATTGACGTGTCATTGTCATGTCATCGGTGTTTTGTTGGTGTGCCATTGGTGTGTCATTGGCATGTCATTGGTGTGTTGTTGGTATGTCATTGTCATATCATCGGTGTGTCATTGGTGTGTCATTGGCATGTTGGTGGCATATCATTGTGTCATTGGTGTGTCATTGGTGTGTCATTGGCATGTTGGTGGCATGTCATTGTGTCATTGATATGTCATTGGTGTGTCATTGGCATGTCAGCGGCACGTTGTTGCTGTGTGGCATGTCATTGGCATGTCATTGGCGTGTCATTGGCATGTGATTGGCATGTCATTGGCATGTCATTGGCGTGTCATTGGTGTGTCATTGGCATGTCATTGGTGTGTCATTGGCATGTCAATGGTATGTCATTGGCATGTCATTGGCATGTTGGCATGCTGTTGCCATGCATTGGCATGTTGGTGGCATGTTGTTGCCATGTAACTGGCATGTCATTGACGTGTCGGTGGCACGCTGTGGCATGTCATTAGCGTGTCTTTGCCATGTCATTGGCATGTCATTGGCATGTCATTGGCGTGTCATTGGCGTGTCTTTGCCATGTCATTGGCGTGTCATTGGCATGTCATTGGCGTGTCATTGGCGTGTCATTGGCGTGTCATTGGTGTGTCATTGGTGTGTCATTGGCATGTCATTGGTGTGTCATTGGCATGTTGGCATGCTGTTGCCATGCATTGGCATGTTGGTGGCATGCTGTTGCCATGTAATTGGCATGTCATTGGCGTGTCGGTGGCACACTGTGGCATGTCATTAGCGTGTCTTTGCCATGTCATTGGCGTGTCATTGGCATGTCATTGGTGTGTCGATGGCATGTTGTTGCCGTGTCATTGGCGTGTAATTGGCGTGTCATTGGCATGTTGGTGGCATGCTGTTGCCATGTCATTGGCGTGTCATTGGCGTGTCGATGGCATGTTGTTGCCGTGTCATTGGCGTGTAATTGGCGTGTCATTGGCATGGTGGCATGCTGTTGCCATGTCTTTGCCATGTCATTGGCGCGTCGGTGGCACGTTGTTGCCGTGTCCTTGGCATGGCGCGGCGGCGGCGCTGAGCGGGTGCCCCCGCAGCATGCTCATCACCTACGACGACGTGGTGAAGATCTCGGACTTCGGCACCTCCAAGGAGCTCATCGACAAGAGCACCAAGATGTCCTTCGCCGGCACCGTGGCCTGGATGGCGCCCGAGGTCATCCGCAACGAGCCCGTCTCCGAGAAGGTCGACATCTGGTGAGGGCCTGGGGCTCCGGCGCTGCCGAGGGGGGCAGCCGGGGGGCGATGGGGCCGGCGGGGAGCGGGCCGGGGCTGACGGGGCCGGCGGTGCCGCAGGTCCTTCGGGGTGGTGCTGTGGGAGCTGCTGACCGGGGAGATCCCCTACAAGGACGTGGACTCCTCGGCCATCATCTGGGGCGTGGGCAGCAACAGCCTCCACCTGCCCGTGCCCACCGGATGCCCCGACGGCTTCAAGGTGCTGCTGCGCCAGTGCTGGTGAGAGCGCGGGGACGAGGCCCCAATGGGGGGACACGGACCTGGGGACACTGCATGGGGACACAGAGACAGCCATGGGGACACTGCAACAGGCATGGGGACACTGCAACAGGCATGGGGACACTGCATGGGGACACTGCATGGGGACACTGCAACAGCCATGGGGACACTGCATGGGGACACTGCAACAGCCATGGGGACACTGCATGGGGACACAGAGACAGCCATGGGGACACTGCAACAGCCATGGGGACACTGCATGGGGACACAGAGACAGCCATGGGGACACAGTGACAGCCGTGGGGACACTTCATGGGGGTACAGAGACAGCCATGGGAACACTGCAACAGCCATGGGGATACTGAATGGGGGTACAGAGACAGTCATGGGGACACAGCGACAGCCATGGGGACACCGCATGGGGACGCTGCAACAGGCATGGGGACACTGCATGGGGGTACAGAGACAGCCATGGGGACACAGCGACAGCCATGGGGACACTGCATGGGGACACTGCATGGGGACACTGCATGGGGGTACAGAGACAGCCATGGGGACACCGCATGGGGACACTGCATGGGGGTACAGAGACAGCCATGGGGACACTGCATGGGGACACCCTACCTGGGGTCCCCCCCACCTAGGGATAGGCCATGGGGACTCCCCACCCTTGGGACACCCCGTGGGAACTCCCACTCCATGGGGACCCCCCGACACGGAGCCCCCCCCCGAGGGCACCCCCTGGGACAGCCCATGGGGACACAGCCATGGGAGCCCCACACCATGGAAGGCTCACAGCAGAGGGGACGCCTCCATGGGCACCCAATGAGGACCCCGCCATTGGCACCCACCGCGGGCAGGGGCGGGGGGACCCCGGTCAGTGCTGCCCCCCCCCCCGGGTGCCCATGGCCCAGCGCCCGCAGCGCCCCCGTGCGGCTCCCGCAGGAACAGCAAGCCCCGGAACCGGCCCTCGTTCCGGCAGATCCTGCTGCACCTCGACATCGCCTCCGCCGACGTCCTGTCCACCCCGCAGGAGACGTACTTCAAATCACAGGTACCCGGCACCCCAAAGCACCCGCACCCAGCACCCCAAAGCACCCGCACCCGGCACCCCAAAGCACCCGCACCCCAAAGCACCCGCACCCAGCACCCCAAAGCACCCGCACCCCAAAGCACCCGCACCCAGCACCCCAAAGCACCCGCACCCAGAACCCCAAAGCACCAGCACCCAGAACCCCAAAGCACCAGCACCCAGCACCCCAAAGCACCAGCACCCAGCACCCAAAAGCACCAGCACCCCAAAGCACCAGGACCTCAAAGCACCAGCACCCAGCACCCCAAAGCACCAGCACCCCAAAGCACCAGCACCCCAAAGCACCGGCACCCAGCACCCCAAAGCACCAGCGCCCACCATCCCAAAGCACCCAGCACCCAGCACTCCAAAGCACCCAGCACCCCAAAGCACCAGCACCCCAAAGCACCAGCACCCAGCATCCCAAAGCCCCCAGCACCCAGAACCCCAAAGCACCAGCACCCAGCATCCCAAAGAACCAGCACCCCAAAGCACCAGCACCCAGCATCCCAAAGAACCAGCACCCCAAAGCACCCAGCACCCACCATCCCAAAGAACCAGCACCCCAAAGCACCCAGCACCCAGCATCCCAAAGCACCAGCACCCCCAAAGCACCCAGCATCACAAAGCACCCAGCATCCCAAAGCACCCAGCACCCAGCATCCCAAAGCACCCAGCACCCCAAAGCACGCAGCACCCCAAAGAACCCACACCCCAAAGCACCAGCACCCAGCACCCCAAAGCACCAGCAACCCAGCATCCCAAAGCACCAGCACCCAGCACCCCAAAGCACCAGCACCCAGCATCCCAAAGCACCAGCAGCCAGCACCCCAAAGCACCCAGCATCCCAAAGCACCAGCACCCCGAAGAACCTAGCACCCCAAAGAACTCACACCCCAAAGCACCAGCCCCAAGCACCTCCAAGCACCCAGGCCCATATAATCCAGTGCTCACCAGCAGCTCTGCCCAATACTGTCCAGTGCCCAGGGTGCCCTGTGCCTGGTGCAGCTGATGCCCACGGTAGCTGGTGCCTGGTTTCCCTGGTGCCCATGGTACCCAGTGCTCATGGTACCCAGTGCGCAGTGTCCATGGCACCCAGTGCCCATGGTACCCAGTGCGCAGTGCCTGTGGTACCCAGTGTGCAGTGCCTGTGGTACCCAGTGCCCGTGGTACCCAGTGCCCATGGTACCTAGTGCGCAGTGCCCGTGGTACCCAGTGCTCATGGTACCCAGTGCGCAGTGCCCATGGTACCTGGTGCCCATGGTACCCAGTGCCCATGGTACCCAGTGCCCATGGTACCTAGTGCGCAGTGCCCGTGGTACCCAGTGCTCATGGTACCCAGTGCGCAGTGCCCATGGTACCTGGTGCCCATGGTACCCAGTGCCCATGGTACCCAGTGCCCATGGTACCTAGTGCGCAGTGCCCGTGGTACCCAGTGCTCATGGTACCCAGTGCGCAGTGCCCATGGTACCTGGTGCCCATGGTACCCAGTCCCCATGGTACCCAGTGCTCATGGTACCCAGTGCGCAGTGCCCGTGGTACCCAGTGTGCAGTGCCTGTGGTACCCAGTGCCCGTGGTACCCAGTGCCCATGGTACCCGGTGTGCAGTGCCCATGGTACCCGGTGCCCATGGTGCCCAGTGTGCAGTGCCCGTGGTACCCAGTGCCCATGGTACCCAGTGCCCAGTGCCCATGGTACCCAGTGCCCATGGTACCCAGTGTGCAGTGAGTGTGGTACCCAGTGTGCAGTGCTCATGGTACCTGGTGCCCATGGTACCCATTGCGCAGTGTCCGTGATACCCGGTGCCCATGGTACCCAGTGTGCAGTGCTCATGGTACCGGTGCCCGTGGTACCCAGTGCTCAGTGCTCATGGTACCCGGTGCCCGTGGTACCTGGTGTGCAGTGTCCATGGTCCCTGGTGCCCATGGTACCCAGTGCGCAGTGCCCGTGGTACCCAGTGCCCCTGGTCCCCGGTGCCCGGTGCACCCGGTACCCGCTGTACCCGGTGCCTGTTTGCCCCAGGCCGAGTGGCGCGAGGAGGTGAAGCTGCACTTCGAGAAGATCAAGTCGGAGGGGACGTGTCTGCACCGGCTGGAGGAGGAGCTCATCAACCGCCGGCGCGAGGAGCTCCGGTGGGCAGGGGACAGGGGCTGTGGGGCACATGGGGCTATGGGGCTATGGGGCACATGGGGATATGGGGCACATGGGGCTATGGGCACACGGCTGGGGTAGTGGGCGCAGGGGGACACAGAGATGCTGGGGTACAGGGAGGGCTGTTGGGTGCCTGTCCCTGTGCGAGGTGGGTGCTGTGGAGTTACCATGGGTGCTGTGGGATGCTGTTGGGCGCTGTGGGTGCTGTAGATGCTATGCAGCGCTATGGGGTGCTATGGGGTCTGTGGGATGCTATGGGGTCTATGGGGTGCCGGGGGGTGCTATGGGGTGCTATGGTTGTTACGGGGTCTATGGGGTGTATGGGGTGCTATGGGGTCTATGCAGTACTATGGAGCACTATGGGGTCTATGGGGCACTATGGGGCACTATGGGGTCCATGGGGTGCCATGGGGTCTATGGGGTCTATGGGCGCTATGGTGTCCATGGGGTGCTATGGAGCACTATGGGGTGCTAAGGGGTGTATGGCGTGCTATGGGGTCCATGGGTTGCTATGGGATCTATGGGGCGCTATGTGGTCATATGGAGCACTATGGGGTCTGTGGGGTGCTATGGAGCACTATGGGGTCTATGGGGTGCTATGGAGCACTATGGTGTCCATGGGGTGCTATGGAGCACTATGGGGTGCTAAGGGGTGTATGGCGTGCTATGGGGTCCATGGGTTGCTATGGGGTCTATGGGGCGCTATGTGGTCATATGGAGCACTATGGAGTCTATGGGGTGCTATGGAGCACTATGGGGTGCTAAGGGGTGTATGGCGTGCTATGGGGTCCATGGGTTGCTATGGGGTCTATGGGGCGCTATGTGGTCATATGGAGCACTATATCTATGTGGTGCTATGGAGCACTATGGGGTCTATGGGGTGCTATGGAGCACTATGGGGTGCTAAGGGGTGTATGGGGTGCTATGGGGTCCATGGGGCGCTGTGGGTGCGCAGGCACGCGCTGGACATCCGGGAGCACTACGAGCGCAAGCTGGAGCGCGCCAACAACCTGTACATGGAGCTGAGCGCGCTCATGCTGCAGCTCGAGCTCAAGGAGAAGGAGCTGCTCAGGTCAGTGCACACCCAGCGGCACCCAACGGCACCCAATGGCACCCAACGGCACCCAATGGCACCCAATGGCACCCAATGGCACCCAACGGTACCCAATGGTACCCAATGGCACGCAACGGTACCCAATGGTACCCAGTGACACCCAATGGCATCCAAGGGTACCCAATGACACCCAATGGTACCCAATGGTGTCCAGTGGTACTCAATGGCACCCAATGGTACCCAATGGTACCCAACGTCACCCAATGGCACCCCGTAGCACCCAATGGTACCCAATGGCACCCAATGGCATCTGATGGTACCCAATGGCACTCACAGCTCCCAATGACACCCAATGGTATCTAGTGGCACCCAATGGCACCCACAGCAGCCCACAGCGCCCCACAGCACCCAATGGCACCCACAGCCCCCAGAGCACCTAGTGGCACCCCTTGACCCATCCCATGGCCACCCCATTGCTGAGGCCAGTCCTGCACCCACTTCAGGGCCATGGGCAACCCTGGATCTACCCCATGGCCAGCCCAATCCCCACCTCTCGGCCATGGCCACCCCTGCCTCTACCCCATGGCCAGAGCCAACCCTATACCCGCCCCATGGCCACCCCAAGCCTATGGCCTGCCCTTACCCCACCCCCCCCACCCCCCCATGGCCATTGTCACCCCCCAAGGCCGCTGTCACCCCCCCATGGCCATTATCAGCCCCCATTGCCATTGCCCACCCTACATGGCCATTGCCCCCCCCATGATCACTGTTCCACCCCTATGGCCATTGTCCCCCCATGGCCATTGCCCCCCCCTCAGCTATTTTCCCCCCCATGGCTATTGCCCCCATGGCCATTGTCACCCCCATGGCCATTGTCACTCCCCCATGGGGGGCCATTGTCATCCCCCCAAGGCCATTGTCACCCCCCCATGGCCATTGCCCCCCATGGCCATTGTCAGCCCCCCATGGCCGTTGTCACCCCCCCCATGGCCGTTGCCCCCCATGGCCATTGCCCCCACATGGCCATTGCCCCCATGGCCATTGTCACCCCCCATGGCCATTGTCATTCCCCCATTGCCGTTGTCATTCCCCCTTGCCATTGCTCCCCTCCATGGCCATTGTCATCCCCCCATGGCCATTGTCACCCCCCCCATGGCCGTTGCCCCCCATGGCCATTGCCCCCACATGGCCATTGCCCCCATGGCCATTGTCACCCCCCCATGGCCATTGCCCCCCCATGGCCATAGCCTCCCCCATGGCTGTTGTCCCCCCCCATGGCCATTGCCACCCCTATGGCCATTGTCATCCCCCGATGGCCATTGTCAGCCCCCATGACCATTGTCCCCCCCATGGCCATTGTCACCCCACCATGGCCATTGCCCCCCCCATGGCCATTGTCACCCCCCATGGCCGTTGTCCCCCTCATGGCCATTGCCCTCCATGGCCATTGTCATTCCCCCATGGCCATTGCCCCCTCCCATGGCCATTATCACCCCCCCATGGCCATTGCCCCCCCCCGGTTATTGCCCGCCCCATAGCCACCACCATCACCCCCCATGGCCATTACCCCCATGGCCATTGTCACCCCCCATGGCCGTTGCCCCCCATGGCCATTGCCCCCCATGGCCATTGCCCCCCATGGCCGTTGTCCCCCCAGTGGCCATTACCCCATGGCCATTGCCCCCCCCCCCAGTTATTGCCCCCCCCATAGCCACCACCATCTCCCCCCATGGCCATTACACCCATGGCCATTGTCACGCCCCCATGGCCATTTCCCCCCCCCATGGCCATTACCCCATGGCCATTGCCCCCCCCCGGTTATTGCCCCCCCCATAGCCACCACCATCACCCCCCATGTCCTTTGCCCCCCCCCCATATCCATTGCCCCCCCCCCAAGTCCCAGCCCCACCGGTGCCGGTGCCCGCGCCCACCCCGCGGTGCCCCCCCAGGCGGGAGCAGGCTCTCGAGAAGCGGTACCCGGGGCTCTTCAAGCCGCGGGCGCCGCGGGGGCTCCTGCACGGGAACGCGGTCGAGACCCTCATCAAGAAGAGGAACGTCCCGCAGAAGCTCTCCCCCCACGGCAAGCGGTGAGCGGGGGGGGCATCGGCGGAGATGTGGGGCTGGGGGAGCGCCGGGGGGTCGTGGTGCGTTGGGGGGTGTTGGGTGCAGATGATGGGGCCCGTTGGAGAATGGGGTCTGTTGGGATGCTCGGGGATGTGGGTCCTTGTGGGGCTGGGGTGCCTGGGGATATGGGGGTATGTGGGGGCTCGTGGTTCTTGGGGGGGGGGGGATGCAGATGCTGGTGCCCATTGGAGAATGGGGTCTACTGGGGGGTCTGGAACAGGGGGATGTGGGGCTGGGAGCTTGGGGGTGTCTGGATGCTCGTGGTTCTTGTGGGGGGGCTGGGGATGCAGATGTTGGTGCCCATTGGAGAATGGGGTCTATTGGGATGCTCGGGGATGTGGGTCCTTGTGGGGCTGGGTGCCTGGGGATATGGGGGTCTCTGGATGCTCGTGGTTCTTGGGGGGGGGGGGGGATGCAGATGTTGGTGCCCATTGGAGAATGGGGTCTGTTGGGATGCTCGGGGATGTGGGTCCTTGTGGGGCTGGGTGCCTGGGGATATGGGGGTATGTGGGGGCTTGTGGTTCTTGGGGGGGTGGGGATGCAGATGTTGGTGCCCATTGGAGAATGGGGTTTAATGGGGGGGGCTGGGACAGGGGGATGTGGGGCTGGGAGCTTGGGGGTGTCTGGAGGCTCGGGGTTCTTTGGGGGTGTTGGGGATGCAGATGCTGGTGCCCATTGGAGAATGGGGTCTGTTGGGATGCTCGGGGATGTGGGGATGTGGGTCCTTGTGGGGCTGGATGCTTGGTGATATGGGGAGCATGTGGGGGCTTGTGCTCCTCTGGGGGGGCTCTGGGGGCCCAGATACTTTGGAGTGCTTTGGGGGTGCAGATGCTCGCTTGGAGAATGGGGTCCTTTGGGGGGTCTGGGACAGGGGGATGTGGGGCTGGGGGGCACCTGGGTGCTCGTGGTCCTTTGGGGGTGCCTGGGCGCAGGCGCCGGTGCCCATTGGAGGACGTGGTCCATGGGGATGCTCTGGATGCCGGGGATGGGGGGGGCTCCGCGTGCTCGGTTCCTTTGTGGGGGGGGGCAGAGCCGCTCCCTCTTAGGGCTCTCTATGGGGCTGCCCCCTCCCCACGGGGGGGTCTCTCCCCCCCCCATCCCGTCCCGTTCCGTTCCCCCCCCCAGCCCCGACCTCCTGAAGCCGGAGCTGCTCCTGCCCAAGCTGGACGCGGCCATGGCGCAGGTGGCGCTGCCCTCCTGCCCCCGGGGCCCCCCTCGCCCCGCAGCCGCCGCTCCAAGGGCCGGCACCGCAAAGCGGGGCCGCGGGGGGGCTGCGGGGAGCCCCCAACCCCCCCCCCGCGGGGCTCCCCCCCCGGCTTCCCCCCCCGGCCCCGACCTCCTCGGGGGGACCCTGGAGGCGGCGCCTCCGGATGCGGGACCCGCGGGGGGGGCGGAGGCGGCGGCCCCCGGGACCCCCCCCCCGCAGGTGCCCCCCCCCCGGGGGAGCCCGAGCGGGAGAGCGCGGCCGCGAGGGGGGGCCGGGGGGGGCCCGCGCAGCACCTGACCCCCGCGGCGCTGCTCTACCGGGCGGCAGTGACCAGAGGGCAGGTGGGAACCCCGGGGTCCTATGGGGGGGCCGGGGGGGGATGGGGATGGGGATGGGGGGGGTCCAGGGTCCTATGGGGGGGCCGGGGGGGGGATGGGGATGGGGATGGGGGGGGTCCAGGGTCCTATGGGGGTGCCGGGGGGGGGATGGGGATGGGGATGGGGGGGTCCAGGGTCCTATGGGGGCAGCCGGGCGGGGGGGGGATGGGGATGGGGATGGGGGGGGGTCCAGGGTCCTATGGGGGCAGCCGGGGGGGGGGGAACCCTGTGGATGCATCCTATGGGGGGTGGGATGTTGGGGGGGGGGGGGGGGGGGTCCCTCCTGGTGATGGGGAGGATCCAGGGTCCTATGGGGGGGCTTGGGGGGGGATGGGGATGGGGATGGGGGGGTCCAGGGTCCTATGGGGGTGCCGGGGGGGGGATGGGGATGGGGATGGGGATGGGGAGGATCCAGGGTCCTATGGGGGTGCCGGGGGGGGGATGGGGATGGGGATGGGGGGGGTCCAGGGTCCTATGGGGGCAGCCGGGGGGGGGGAACCCTGTGGATGCATCCTATGGGGGGTGGGATGTTGGGGGGGGGGGGGTGGGGTCCCTCCTGGTGATGGGGAGGATCCAGGGTCCTATGGGTGCATCCTATGGGGCAGGGGGTGGGATGGGGAACCGGGGGGGGGGGGGGGTTTGGAGGTGTCAGGACCCTGCGGGTGCATCCTATTATGGGGTGGGATGGTCCCTGCGGGGGGAGTTTGGGGTCCCTCCAGGTGATGGAGAGGATCCAGGACCCTATGGGTGCATCCTATAACAGGGATGGGGAAACCCCGGAGGGGGGGGGGTGGTGTTGAGGGGTCCCTGCTGGTGATGGGGGGGGGGTGTATCAGGGCCCCTGGGTCCCTACGGGGGGGGCAGGACCCCAACCCCTCTGCTGTGCCCCCAGAAGCGGGGGGTGTCCTCAGAGGAAGAGGAGGGTGAAGTGGACAGCGAGGTGGAGCTGCCGCTGCGGCAGAGGTGGGTGCGGGACGCCCGTGGGGCCTTGGGTGCCCAGAGACCAGCATGGGTGCAGGGGGAGCCTATGGGGTGCTATGGGTGCTAAGAGGTGTCTATGGGTCCTATGTGGTGTATATGGGTGCTAGGAAGTGCTATGGGTTATCTATGGGCTGCTGGGTGTGCTATGGGTGCAAGAGATATCTGGGTGTGCTGTGGGGTCCTGTGGGTGTCTATGTGTGCTATGGGGTGTCTATGGGTGCTATGGGTTATCTATGGGCTGCTGGGTGTGCTATGGGTGCAAGAGATATCTGGGTGTGCTGTGGGGTCCTGTGGGTGTCTATGTGTGCTATGGGGTGTCTATGGGTGCTATAGGTTATCTGTGGGCTGCTGGGTGTGCTATGGGTGTCTTATGGGTGCTATGGGTGCTGTGTGTGCTCTGGGCTATCTATGGGGTGTCTGTGGGTATCTATGGGTGTCCATGGGTGTCTGTGGGGTGCCCACATGTGCTGTGTGTGCTATGGGGTGTTTATAGGGTGCCCATGCGTGCTGTGTGTGCTATGGGGTATCCATGGGTGTCCATGGGGTGCACATGTGCTCTGTGTGTGCTATGGGATATCTATGGGTGTCCATGGGTATCTATGGATATCTATGGGTGTCCATAGGGTGCCCACATGCGTGCTGTGTGTGCTATGGGGTATCTATGTGTGTCTGTGTGTGTCTGTGGGTGTCCATGAGTACCCATGCGGTGTCCATGGGGTGCCCACTCGCTGTGTGTGCCATGGGTATCTATGGGTGTCTATGGGGATCCATGGTTATCTTATGTGTATCTAGGGGTACCCATGTGGTACCTGTGTGGTGCCCACACGTGCTGTGTGTGCTATGGGTATCTCTGGATGTCCATGCGTGACTATGGGGTGCCCATGCATGCTGTGTGCGCTATGGGGCATCTATGGGGTGTCTATGTGTGTCTGTGGGTATCTGTGGGTGTCCATGGGTACCCAGGTGGTGTCCATGGGGTGCCCACGCACTGTGTGTGTCTATGTGTATCTATATGTATCTATGTGTGTCTATGGGTACCCATGTGGTACCCACGCGTGCTGTGTGTGCTATGGGTATCCATGGTTACCTGTGTGATTCCATGTGTACCTATGTGGTACCCATGTGATGCCCACGTGAGCTGTGTGTGCTATGGGTATCCATGGTTATCTATGTGCATCCATGTGTACCTATGTGGTACCCATGTGGTACCCATGTGATGCCCACGTGCGCTATGTGTGCTATGGGTATCCATGGTTACCTGTGTGCATCCATGTGTACCTATGTGGTACACATGTGGTACCCACGCGTGCTGTGTGTGCTATGGGTATCCATGGTTATCTATGTGCATCCATGTGTACCTATGTGGTACACATGTGGTACCCACGTGTGCTGTGTGTGCTATGGGTATCCATGGTTATCTATGTGCATCCATGTGTACCTATGTGGTACCCATGTGGTACCCATGTGATGCCCACGTGAGCTGTGTGTGCTATGGGTATCCATGGTTACCTATGTGCATCCATGTGTACCTATGTGGCACCCATGTGGTACCCACATGCGCTGTGTGTGCTATGGGTATCCATGGTTCCCTGTGTGCATCCATGTGCACCTATGTGGTACCCATGTGGTACCCATGTGATGCCCACGTGCGCTGTGTGTGCTATGGGTATCCATGGTTACCTATGTGCATCCATGTGTACCTATGTGGCACCCATGTGGTACCCGTGTGGTACCCACGTGTGCTGTGTGTGCTATGGGTATCCATGGTTACCTGTGTGCATCCATGTGTACCTATGTGGTACCCATGTCGTACCCATGTGATGCCCACGTGCACTATGTGTGCTATGGGTATCCATGGTTACCTGTGTGCATCCATGTGTACCTATGTGGTACCCATGTGGTACCCATGTGATGCCCACGTGCGCTATGTGTGCTATGGGTATCCATGGTTACCTGTGTGCATCCATGTGTACCTATGTGGTACCCATGTGGTACCCATGTGATGCCCACGTGCACTATGTGTGCTATGGGTATCCATGGTTACCTGTGTGCATCCATGTGTACCTATGTGGTACCCATGTGGTACCCACATGTGCTGTGTGTGCTATGGGTATCCATGGTTACCTGTGCATCCATGTGTACCTATGTGGTACCCATGTCGTACCCATGTGATGCCCACGCGTGCTGTGTGTGCTATAGGTATCCATGGTTACCTGCGTGCATCCATGTGTACCTATGTGGTACCCATGTGGCACCCATGTGATGCCCACGTGAGCTGTGTGTGCTATGGGTATCCATGGTTATCTATGTGCATCCATGTGTACCTATGTGGTACCCATGTGGTACCCATGTGATGGCCACGTGAGCTGTGTGTGTTATGGGTATCCATGGTTACCTGTGTGCATCCATGTGTACCTATGTGGTACTCATGTCGTACCCATGTGATGCCCACGTGTGCTGTGTGTGCTATGGGTATCCATGGTTACCTGTGTGCATCCATGTGTACGTATGTGGTACCCATGTGGTACCCACGTGCGCTGTGTGTGCTATGGGTATCCATGGTTATCTATGTGCATCCATGTGTACCTATGTGGTACCCATGTCGTACCCATGTGATGCCCACGTTTGCTGTGTGTGCTATGGGTATCCATGGTTACCTGTGTGCATCCATGTGTACCTATGTGGTACCCATGTGGTACCCATGTGATGCCCACCTGAGCTTTGTGTGCTATGGGTATCCATGGTTACCTACGTGCATCCATGTGTACCTATGTGGTACTCATGTCGTACCCATGTGATGCCCACGTGTGCTGTGTGTGCTATGGGTATCCATAGTTACCTATGTGCATCCATGTGTACCTATGTGGTACCCATGTGGTACCCACGTGTGCTGTGTGTGCTATGGGTATCCATGGTTACCTATGTGCATCCATGGGTACCTATGTGGTACACATGTGGTACCCATGTGATGCCCACGTGAGCTGTGTGTGCTATGGGTATCCATGGTTATCTATGTGCATCCATGCATACCTATGTAGTACCCATGTAGTACCCATGTGATGCCCACGTGAGCTGTGTGTACTATGGGTATCCATGGTTACCTGTGTGCCTCCATGTGTACCTATGTGGTACCCATGGGATGCCCATGTGATGCCCACGTGCACTGTGTGTGTCTATGGGATACCCATGTGGTGCCTATGTGCTGTGTGTGTCTATGTGTATCTATGTGTACACATGTAGTACCCATGTGATGCCCACGTGCTGTGTGTGTCTATGGGGTACCCATGTGGTGCCTATGCACTCTGTGTGTCTGTGTATCTATGTGTATCCATGTGGTACCCGTGTGATGCTCATGCTGTGTGTGTCTGTGTGTATCTATGTGTATCCATGTGGTACCCATGTGATGCTCGTGCTGTGTGTGTCTATGTGTATCTATGTGTACACATGTGGTACCGATGTGATGCTCATGCTGTGTGTGTCTGTGTGTATCCATGTGTACACATGTGGTACCCATGTGATGCCCATGCTGTGTGTGTCTGTGTGTATCTGTGTGTACACATGTGGCACCCATGTGATGCTCATGCTGTGTGTGTCTGTGTGTATCTATATGTACACATGTGGTACCCATGTGATGCTCATGCTGTGTGTGTCTGTGTGTATCTATATGTACACATGTGGTACCCATGTGATGCTCATGCTGTGTGTGTCTGTATCTGTGTGTATCCATGTGGTACCCATGTGATGCTGTGTGTGTCTATGTGTATCTATGTGTACCCATGTGGTACACATGTGATGCTCATGCTGTGTGTGTCTGTGTGTATCTATGTGTACACATGTGGTACCCATGTGATGCTCATGCTGTGTGTGTCCGTGTGTATCTATGTGTACACATGTGGTACCCATGTGATGCTCATGCTGTGTGTGTCTATGTGTATCTATGTGTACACATGTGGTACCCATGTGATGCTCATGCTGTGTGTGTCCGTGTGTATCCATGTGTACACATGTGGTACCCATGTGATGCTGTGTGTGTCTATGTGTATCTATATGTACACATGTGGTACCCATGTGATGCTCATGCTGTGTGTGTCTGTGTGTATCTATGTGTACACATGTGGTACCCATGTGATGCTGTGTGTGTCTGTGTGTATCCATGTGTACACATGCGGTACCCATGTGATGCTCATGCTGTGTGTGTCTGTGTGTATCCATGTGTACACATGTGGTACCCATGTGATGCTGTGTGTGTCTATGTGTATCTATATGTACACAGTGGTACCCATGTGATGCTCATGCTGTGTGTGTCTGTGTGTATCTGTGTGTATCCATGTGGTACCCATGTGATGCTCATGCTGTGTGTGTCTGTGTGTATCTATGTGTACACATGTGGTACCCATGTGATGCTGTGTGTGTCTGTGTGTATCTATGTGTATCCATGTGGTACCCATGTGATGCTCATGCTGTGTATGTCTATGTGTATCTATGTGTACCCATGTGGTACCCATGTGATGCTCATGCTGTGTGTGTCTGTGTGTATCTATGTGTACACATGTGGTACCCATGTGATGCTCATGCTGTGTCTATGTGTACCCATGTGTACCCATGTGACGCCCGTGCACTATGTATGTGTACACACATACATAGCTTACGCTCTGTGTGTACCCACGTGATGCCCATGTTCTGTGTGTACCCATGTGGTACCCACATGATGCCCACGCTGTATCTATGTGGTACCCATGTGGTACTCATGCGGTATCCATGTGATGCCCACGCTCTGTGTGCATCTGTGTGCACCCATGCGGCACCCATGTAGTACCCAGATGATGCCCACGCTCTGTGTGTACCCATGTGGTACCCATGTGATGCCCATGCGCTGTGTATGTGTGTCTGTGTGTATTCCGTGTGCATCCATGGGCACCCCATGACCCCCATGCTCTGTGTGTATCTGTGTGTCCCCATAGGTCCCCACACGTTACCCCACGCACTGTGTATGTGTATCCATGTCCCCATGGGTCCCCACACGTTACCCCACGCACTGTGTATGTGTATCCATGTGTCCCCATGGGTCCCCACACGTTACCCCAGCACTGTGTATGTGTATCCATGTGTCCCCATGGGTCCCCACACGTTACCCCACGCACTGTGTATGTGTATCCATGTGTCCCATAGGTCCCCACACGTTACCCCACGCACTGTGTATGTGTATCCATGTCCCCATAGGTCCCCACACGTTACCCCACGCACTGTGTATGTGTATCCATGTGTCCCATAGGTCCCCACATGTTACCCACGCACTGTGTATGTGTATCCATGTCCCCATAGGTCCCCACACGTTACCCCACGCACTGTGTATGTGTATCCATGTCCCCATGGGTCCCCACACGTTACCCCACGCACTGTGTATGTGTATCCATGTCCCCATAGGTCCCCACACGTTACCCCACGCACTGTGTATGTGTATCCATGTCCCCATAGGTCCCCACACTTACCCCACGCACTGTGTATGTGTATCCATGTGTCCCCATAGGTCCCCACACGTTACCCCACGCACTGTGTATGTGTATCCATGTCCCCATGGGTCCCCACACGTTACCCCACGCACTGTGTATGTGTATCCATGTCCCCATAGGTCCCCACACGTTACCCCACGCACTGTGTATGTGTATCCATGTCCCCATGGGTCCCCACACGTTACCCCACGCACTGTGTATGTGTATCCATGTCCCATAGGTCCCCACACGTTACCCCACGCACTGTGTATGTGTATCCATGTCCCCATGGGTCCCCACACGTTACCCCACGCACTGTGTATGTGTATCCATGTCCCCATGGGTCCCCACACGTTACCCCACGCACTGTGTATGTGTATCCATGTCCCATAGGTCCCCACACGTTACCCCACGCACTGTGTATGTGTATCCATGTCCCCATGGGTCCCCACACGTTACCCACGCACTGTGTATGTGTATCCATGTCCCCATAGGTCCCCACACGTTACCCCACGCACTGTGTATGTGTATCCATGTCCCCATAGGTCCCCACACGTTACCCCACGCACTGTGTATGTGTATCCATGTGTCCCCATAGGTCCCCACACGTTACCCCACGCACTGTGTATGTGTATCCATGTCCCCATGGGTCCCCACACGTTACCCCACGCACTGTGTATGTGTATCCATGTCCCCATAGGTCCCCACACGTTACCCCACGCACTGTGTATGTGTATCCATGTCCCCATGGGTCCCCACACGTTACCCCACGCACTGTGTATGTGTATCCATGTCCCATAGGTCCCCACACGTTACCCCACGCACTGTGTATGTGTATCCATGTCCCCATGGGTCCCCACACGTTACCCCACGCACTGTGTATGTGTATCCATGTCCCCATGGGTCCCCACACGTTACCCCACGCACTGTGTATGTGTATCCATGTCCCCATAGGTCCCCACACGTTACCCCACGCACTGTGTATGTGTATCCATGTCCCCATGGGTCCCCACACGTTACCCCACGCACTGTGTATGTGTATCCATGTGTCCCCATAGGTCCCCACACGTTACCCCACGCACTGTGTATGTGTATCCATGTGTCCCCATGGGGTCCCCCGTGACCCCCCGCTCCCTGTGCCGCAGGTGGCCCCCGGCCATGAGCCAGCGCCCGTCGCTCTCCACCTTCAGCTCCGAGAACTTCTCGGATGGGGGACGGGGACGGGGACGGGAGGGGCTGACGAGCGAGGCCTCCCCCAGCGCCACCCCCGACGTGGGCAGCACCAACACGGACGAGCGCCCGGACGAGCGCTCCGAGGATTTGCTCTCGCAGGGCTCCGAGATCCCCATGGACGCCGCCCCCCACGACGGCCCCGCGCGCCCCAAGGTCAGAGACCCCCCAGGGGTGGGTGCTTGGGGGGGGGGTCTTGGGGTACCCAAGGATGGGGTGAGCAAGGGGAAAGGGGACCCCAGAGATGGGGGCTATTGGATGGGGGGTTCTTAGGGTCCCCCAATGCTGCTCATATGGGGTGGGGGGTCCTTGGGGTACCCCCGGATGGGGTAAGGGGAAAGGGTCCCTCGGGATGGGTGCTTTTGGATGGGGGAGGATTCTTAGGGTCCCCCAGAGATGGGTGCTTTTGGATGGGGGTTTCTTAGGGTCCCCCAATGCTGCTCATATGGGGGGGGGGGGTCCTTAGGGTACCCCCGGATGGGGCTAGCAATGGGAAAGGGGACCCTCGGGATGGGTGCTTTTGGATGGGGGGTTCTCAGGGTCCTCCAATGCTGCTCATACAGGGTGGGGGTCCTTAAGGTACCCCCCGGATGGGGTTAGCAAGGGGAAAGGGGACCCCAGAGGTGGGTGCTTTTGGACGGGGGGGGATTCTTAGGGTCCCCCAGTGCTGCTCATATGGGGTGGGGGGTCCTTAGGGTACCCCCAGATGGGGTTAGCAAGGGGAAAGGGGGTCCCTCGGGATGGGTGCTATTGAATGGGGGGGGGTCCCGGGGTCCTCCAATGCTGCTCATATGGGGGTGGGGGGGTCCTTAGGGTACCCCAGGATGGGGTTAGCAATGGGAAAGGGGACCACAGAGATGGGGGCTATTGGATGGGGGGGGTCCCAGGGTCCCCCAATGCTGCTCATATGGGGTGGGGGGTCCATAGGGTACCCCCGGATGGGGTTAGCAAGGGGAAAGGGGTCCCTCGGGATGGGTGCTACTGGGTTGGGGGTCCTTAGGGTCCCTCAATGCTGCTCATATGGGGTGGGGGTCCTTAGGGTACCCCCAGATGGGGTTAGCAATGGGAAAGGGGACCCCAGAGATGGCGGCTTTTGGATGGGGGGGTCCTTAGGGTCCCTCAATGCTGCTCATATGGGGTGGGGGGGTCCTTAGGGTACCCCCGGATGGGGTTAGCAGTGGGAAAGGGGTCCCTCGGGATGGGTGCTTTTGGATGGGGGGGTCCTTAGGGTCCCTCAATGCTGCTCATATGGGGTGGGGGGTCCTTAGGGTACCCCAGGATGGGGTTAGCAAGGGGAAAGGGGACCCCAGAGGTGGGTGCTATTGGATGGGGGGTTTCTTAGGGTCCCCCAGTGCTGCTCATATGGGGGGGGGGGGTGTCCTTAGGGTACTCCAGGATGGGGTTAGCAAGGGGAAAGGGGTCCCTCGAGATGGGTGCTTTTGGATGGGGGTTTCTTAGGGTCCTCCAATGCTGCTCATATGGGGTAGGGGGTCCTTAGGGTACCCCAGGATGGGGTTAGCAATGGGAAAGGGGACCACAGAGATGGGGGCTATTGGATGGGGGGGGTCCCAGGGTCCCCCAATGCTGCTCATATGGGGTGGGGGGTCCATAGGGTACCCCCGGATGGGGTTAGCAAGGGGAAAGGGGTCCCTCGGGATGGGTGCTACTGGGTTGGGGGTCCTTAGTGTCCCCCAATGCTGCTCATATGGGGTGAGGGGTCCTTAGGGTACCCCAGATGGGGTTAGCAATGGGAAAGGGGACCCCAGAGATGGCGGCTTTTGGATGGGGGGGTTCTTAGGGTTCCCCAATGCTGCTCATATGGGGTGGGGGGGTCCTTAGGGTACCCCCGGGATGTTGTTAGCAAGGGGAAAGGGGACCCCAGAGGTGGGTGCTTTTGGATGGGGGGGTTCTTAGGGTTCCCCAATGCTGCTCATATGGGGTGGGGGGGTCCTTAGGGTACCCCCGGGATGTTGTTAGCAAGGGGAAAGGGGACCCCAGAGGTGGGTGCTTTGGATGGGGGGGTCCTTAGGGTCCCTCAATGCTGCTCATATGGGGGTGGGGGGGTCCTTAGATTACCCCCAGATGGGGTTAGCAATGGGAAAGGCGTCCCTCGGGATGGGTGCTTTGGGATGGGGGGGGGATTCTTAGGGTCCCTCAGAGATGGGTGCTTTTGGATGGGGGTTTCTTAGGGTCCCCCAATGCTGCTCATATGGGGTGGGGGGTCCTTAGGGTACCCCAGGATGGGGTTAGCAAGGGGAAAGGGGACCCCAGAGGTGGGTGCTTTTGGATGGGGGGGGGGTTTTAGGGTCCCCCAATGCTGCTCATATGGGGTTGGGGGTCCTTGGGGTCCCCCAGGGCTGGGTGCTGTGGGGTGGGGGGGTCCCTTGGGGGTCCCCAGGGCTGGGTGCTGTGGGGTGGTGATGCCCTGAGGCCCCCCCAGCTGGGGTTAGCAAAGGGCAAGGGGGTTCCCCAGAGATGGGTGCTGTTGGGGGGGGGGTCTCCAAGGGATGGGTGCTATGGGGGGGGGAGACACCTTAGGGTCCCCCCGGAAGTGACTGGCAACGTGAAAGGGGACCCCCAGGACGGGGGGCTCTAAGGTCACCCAGAGCTTGACATTATGGGATGGAGGGGAGGGGGGGGGGCTTACAGACCCCAGGGCTGGGACTTAAGGGGAGGGGGGGCCTCCAAGGCTGGATCCCATAGGGAAGAGCTTTGGGGTCCCCAAGGTCATGGAAAGGGGGGTTGGGGGGGGGTCTGAGGATGCTGAACCCCCCCCTTTCTGTTGTGTGCCCCCCCCCAGGTCTCCGAGGACTCGGACTGCGACAGCGCGGAGCTGGATCACTCAGGCAGCGGCGAGGGCCCCCCCCGGCCCACGGCCCCCCCCGGCCTGTGACCTGCATCCCCCCGCACCCCCCCCACTTGTACAGCCCCATATATTTATATAAATATCTATGGATCTCTAGAGGAAGCTGTCTCTGTGCATGGGGGGGGCAGGGACACCAATAGGGGTCAATACTGCCTATCCCCCCCCCGTGTTTCTGTGGGACCTACTGTAATGCCCCCCCACCCAAAGAGGGGGGGGGGATGACAGGAGCTGTGTGTTCCCCCCCCCAGGGATGATTTGGGCTGAACCCCATCTCCAGTCCCAGCCCTGCTTTACTGGGGGACTGGGGAGCACTGGGGGGGGGGGAGTAAAGGATGGTGGCCCCCCAGACCAGGGGTTAAATTGGGGGGGGACAACAAAGCATAGAAGGGGTTGAAATCCCCCCCTTCCAGCCCCACTCCTTTACTGGGGGGACTGAGACCAGTGGATCGGGGGGGGGGGGGGGGGGGGGGGGGGGTTAAAGCAAAGCCCCTCCCAAAGGGGAACCTAAAGGATTTGGGGGTGCTGCTTCCCATTAAAGAGCAAGGGAACCCCCAACCCCAATGGATCCACCTGCACCCCCCCCGGGGCAGAGTGAGCCCAGGGCATGGGGGGGGCTCTGAGCACACACAGGGGGTGCTATGGCCACATGAAGGGGGTACAGGGGGTAATGGGGGGTACATAGGAAGTGCTATAGGGGGGGCACACAGGAGGTGCTCTGGGGGGACAGGGGGTCCTATGGGGGGGGCACACAGGGGTGCTCTGGGGGGACATAAAGGAGGTGCTATGGGGGGGCACAAAGGAGGTGCTCAGGGGGGCACAGGGGGTGCTATGGGGGGGCAGGGCACACGGGTGCTATGGGGAGCACACAGGGGTTGCTATGGGGGGCACACAGGGGTGCTCTGGGGGGGGACACAGGGGGTGCTATGAGGGGCAGGGCACACAGGGGTGCTCTGGGGGGGCACAAAGGAGGTGCTATGGGGGGGCAGGGCACAAGGTGCTCTGGGGGGGGCACACAGGGGTGCTCTGGGGGGGGCAGGGCACACAGGGGTGCTCTGGGGGGGCAGGGCACACAGGGGTGCTATGGGGAGCACACAGGGGGTGCAATGGGGGGCAGGGCATACAGGGGGTGCTATGGAGGGGCACACAGGTGGTGCTATGGGGGGCACACAGGGGTGCTCTGGGGAGTACACAGGGGGTGCTATGGGGGGCAGGGCACACAGGGGTGCTATGGGAGCACACAGGGGGTGCTCTGGGGGGCAGGGCACACAGGGGTGCTCTGGGGGGCAGGGCACACAGGGGTGCTCTGGGGGGCAGGGCACACAGGGGGTGCTCTGGGGGCAGGGCACACAGGGGGTGCTCTGGGGGGCAGGGCACACAGGGGGTGCTCTGGGGGGCAGGGCACACAGGGGTGCTCTGGGGGGGGCAGGGCACACAGGGGTGCTCTGGGGGGCAGGGCACACAGGGTGCTCTGGGGGGGGCAGGGCACACAGGGGTGCTCTGGGGGGCAGGGCACACAGGGGGTGCTCTGGGGGGGCAGGGCACACAGGGGTGCTCTGGGGAGTACACAGGGGTGCTCTGGGGGGCAGGGCACACAGGGGTGCTATGGGGAGCACACAGGGGGTGCTATGGGGGCAGGGCACACAGGGGGTGCTCTGGGGGGCAGGGCACACAGGGGTGCTCTGGGGGGGGGCACACGGACAAAGCTCCCGTCCATCTTTTTATTAACTGCTTTTCCTGAAAAAGTCTCCTGCCGTTCCATGGAGCGAGGGCTCCCGTGCCCTGCCCTCCCCCCACATCCCCACCCCCCCCCTACCCCCCACCCCCCCCTCCCCCAGCGCCGGGGCACACGGGGGTGGGGGGGGGAAAGGAGGAAAACCAAAGAGAGGAGCATTGGGAGGAGAGAGAAGCTTTATAAAACTAAGATCTGGGCTCAGCGGGTGACCGGAGGAGTTAAAACGCTGATGCTTTGGGGGGGGGGGGGGGGGTAAAGGAGGGGAGGGGGATGGGGGATAAGGAAGAGAAAAAAAAAAAAAAAAAAAATCATCATCAAGAAACCAAGAGAAATCCCAAACAACTCAACCTGGTGAGTGGTGGAGAACCGGAAACCCAAAAATGTCCAAACTAAGGTTCTGGAAACCTGGGGCTGGCTCTAAAGGGGCTACACAGATGGATGGTGCGAGGGCCGGGCTCCGCGGCGGGCCCTAGCTGCTTCCCATGCCCCCGGTCTCCGAGGAGAGCCTGCAACGAAGAAAAGGGCGTCAGAGTGGGGCTGGGGGGGAAAGGGAAGGAGGAGCCCCATAGGGAGGTTGCCCTGCGGGGGGGGAGCCCCATAGGGGGAAGTGGGGTACAAGGCAGAAGCAGCAAAGGGAGGGCAGCGGAACAAGGAGGGGGGGGCTCCAAGTGGGCTGGATCCAGAGGGAAGGGGGCGGGGAGGAGGGCACCCAAAGCACCCTGGGGTGCAGCAGCGCAAGGGGAAGGAGGGAAAGGGTTGGAACCCCCCCATGGAGAGGGTTAAGGGGGGGCACACACGATGCAATTGGGGGGGATCCCCCCCAGCAAGGCAGGGCCAGCACCAGCATCCCCAAACCTGCACCAAGCAGCCACCTCCCTGCTATTTAAAGGGGGGGGGGCACCGCACTAGGGGTGAAAGCACCCTACTATGGGCGATGGGGGCTCCCCCCCCGGCTCCCAACCCCCCCCCTCCCATAGCACAGATCTAGCAGAGCAGATTCTCACCGTGGCAACTTTATTACAGGGTACAGACATTCCAAGAGGATTAAATCCCGCCCCAAGTCGTTTATTCCATAACGACCCCCTCCCTCCACCCCCCCACCCCCCCCTCCACAAAGCACGATTGCAACTAAAAACTGGGAAGAAAGGAGAGGAAATCGTAAGGAAAAAAAGCTACAAGCCAGCAGGAGCAGGAGGAGTTAATGGCTCCCTAGGAGGGGAAATCATCTCTCCCCCGGCAAAACCCCCGGGGAGGGATGAGCACGGCCTCGCTCCAAAGAGGAAGAGGAGAAGCCAAAAAGGACCCAAGGCAGCGGGGAAAGGGCTTTTTCCCGGGTTCCCCTCGGGCTTCTCCAGCTGCTGGGGCTCTCAAGGCTCCAGCAGGCTCAGTAAGGAGCAAACCTCTGTTTTTCCGCTTTCAGTTTGTTAGGGGCACCCGGCACGGCCGGAGCCGAGGCGCCTTTAGCAGCAGAGACCACATTGAGAGCCAGGAGAGGGACGGGTTTCATGCCAAGCAGACTGGAGACACAGGGGGCACTCGGAAGAGGGTTGGGGAGGCTGACGGGTGCTTCGGAGGCCGCCGCTGCGGCGAGCGAGGGGGTGGTGGTGGTGGTGGTGGTGGTGGAGGAGGAGGAAGAAGAAGAAGAAGAAGAAGAAGGGGTGGAGGGTTGAGAGAGGTTGATGCTGAGGTGGTCAGGGGCCGTGGCGGAGGCTGCCTGGGAGGAGGGTTTAGCGCTTTCTAGACTGTAACAGAGCAGAAAAGGAACAAAAAAAAAAGACAAAAAAACCCAAAATCGACGGGTGGGTGGAAGGGCAACAGCAGGGAGGGAGCAGCACAGCACACACAGGGCCCAGCGCGGGGAACGGGGACCCCGTCGGGCCGGCCTCGCCTTAGGGACCCCCCATGGCGCTGGGGGCATCGACGCGAGGCAAAAAAGGAGAGGAAAATCCCAGCGGGTCCTGGCATGGAGCTGGCAGCACGGAGCGGGGGGGGGCACGGCCCTGCCACGGGCCCTTCGCCTCCATCCA